>NC_091296.1:23635938-23753438 GCF_038502225.1 Cherax quadricarinatus
ATAGCTATAGCTTGTGAGGCAGAAGTTTATCAGGTATGTTCAATGGTGGGGAAACTGGTAGAAGGGCTGGTGGAGGAATGGGTAGAGACTACTGGAAGAGCTGGTGAAGGAACTAGTGGAGGGAATGGTACAAAGATTGTTGGTAAAACTGGAGGGACTGGCGCAAAGATGGAAGGGGTGGTGGAAGGGATGGTGGAAGGGCGGGTGGAATGATCGGAGGGGGGATGCAAATGAAATGGCTGGAAGAGGAATTGAAGGAGGGACCTGTGAAGGAGCTGGTCGAGGTTTTGATGGAAGAACTGATGGAGAATCTGGTGGAGGAGGACATGCAAGGGCAGACGTGAATACAGGTGAGGTAACTAGTGGTAATAACAATGACAAACTGTACTCACACCGCAAACGACACAAGACTCGGCTTGTTTGCTTCAGTAATGGCCAGACTGAGCTAATAAGTAATAAATCAACGTCAAAATCATTTTAAAAAGCTTTAAATTTTTTAGTGAATTGTAGGTAAGTTGTTCCCTGTTGCAATATTCATACGCTTAGATGAGGCCACTTGCAGCTGACGGTACCACTCTACCTTGAGGATCATGACTTGTGGTAAACACAGAGTCGCAATGTTTACAAATGCCAGAAGTGCCGACAAGAAAATGGTAAAAACAGCTTTATTTATTATTATTATTATAATCAAGGGGGAAGCGCTAAACCCGGAGGATTATACAGCGCCTGGGGGGGGGGGATGTGGAAGGCATTCAGGCTTAATTCGGGGAACTGGAGCACAGATCCAATTCCCTAAATCAAGAGCCCCTCACCAACATCAAGGAACCTTCCTTGAGGGGTACAGCTTTATTTAAAGACAACGTTTCGCGATCAGCTTTAACCAAGCTTGAAAAAAATTGTCACTAAGTGCAAAATTGGTCTTTGAATAAAGTTTTGCTCTGTACATAGTCTTTCTCAATCATCTGAGTAGCAGTGTTGACAACTAACTGTAATGGGTTACAAGCAATGTTGTGCAAGACAACTTGTAGATATTAAAAAATATTTTAAAATGTGGACCTGAACTACAAAAAACTGGGTCCTCGTAATAGTGTTACTTATATTATCATATACAGTACTTGTGTACAAATAAATATGGTGGTGATTAAATAAAAAAAAAATATTGGAATTTTTTTCCCCACCTAGAATGGCTGAATTGGAAGCAATGCACGAGATATAACCATGCGGGTTTGTTAAACGTTTTCAGTAGTAATGTCTTTACATCGACTTCATGAAGAATGAAAAGGCACAATACCGTGACTGGAACAATACACATATAACCCACACACGGGAGAAAGAAACTTATTACGACGTTGCAGTCTGGGTTATTTGTACATCAGCTTCACTGTGTAAACCATTGCTACAATTCTGCCCAAGTTCACAAACCTCTGAAGCATCACTGGTATTTTCTGCACGCTGTTGTGTATTCATAAATTCATATCCATGGCTCATTCAGGTCCGTCAGTCTTGTTCTCTCGTACGTGCTCATGAAAACAGTTTTGTTCGTTCATGTTAGGGTATATTCATGGTCTTGCAAGAGCATGGAACCATGGACCTCTTTAGTTTCCTCCCGGCTCCTCACCATACTTATCCTTCTGTTTCAACAAATAACTTGTTTTGGTTTATCTTCAGAGACAGACACAACATGTACGTTCATTCATATACATACATACATACATACACGAACTTGCATGGTTATGTACATAGAATAACAAAAATTCAACGAGTTCATTTTAAAAGTATATGCAGAGATAATTTGGAGATATACTACTGTCCCGCCCTATGCATGAAATAAAAAAATGAATGCGGTTTAACGTTTTATACTGACATGTTTGCTGGTCTTTTTCTGTTTCAAGAACTTTTAAGACAGCACGTAAATCTTCCTGATTTCGACTGACTTTCAGCATACAATTATCTTTACTTACCTGTCTGTTAATGGTTCATAATTAGGTGTAAACTGACAGGGGGACCTACAGTTGTTTTCGAATTTTTTTCTCTTCAAGTGTTTCGTTCAAAACTTGAATAGAGTTTTGAACAATGTTCAAAGACTACGAAACTGAATTTATCTCCAGGCTGAGGAACTGACCGCCTCAAAACTCCTTCAAGGTTAATGCACTGATCACATCTTTTTCTCTCCTCTATTTGTAGCCTATATATTCTACTGAAGAAGCCTACCATGTAGGCGAAACGTTTCGGAGAAAAGATTCCTAACTGTTGCAGATGCGCTAGCATTGAAAGTTTGAAGCCTATCAGAGGCGGCATTATTCAATTATCGCACAAAAACAATATCCCAAGGTATATCAGTAAAGGAAACTACAGTGAAACCAGAATTATGTCATTAGAGGTCTCAAAGAGATATTTTCAAATGGGTCTTCACTGTCTTCGAGGATGAGGGACTGTCAAAGGAAAAATGGGTCAATGCACGACCGGCGGTGCACTATGCTCTGTTTTCGCTAAGGATTTACAAGCCGATGAATTATACAGTACCTATTGAACCTCAGTTCAACAGACACTGCAGAATTCATCGACATGTCTGGGTATCCAACACACACAGCTACCTCAGCTTAGAGAGGTTTTTCATCTAATTAAATTGGCAAATGCCACTAAGACCAGAACTGTAAATAGTCGACTCTTTCTTGTTATGCCAAGATGTTGTTACTGAACATGAAGCACTACTTTTCCACACTGCGGTACGGTGGCCTTCACAAGGGAATGTTGTTAGAGTTAAATCTCAGAGAAAGCTGAATTCCTTACTGGAGATGGCGGGACATAATTTCAGGTTTCCTGTAAAAACCTCTCTAACAAGGACTGGGAATTTAAATTAACGTACCTTAATGACATATTTTCTCAAATTATTTTTATAATCGAAAAGAAGCACTAAACCTACAAAAGTCATAAAAAATTTTCTCAGGAAAACACTGAATATGTCACTGCAAGGCTAGTCCGTAACGTTGATTGATAAAGTTAGGACATTTACCATGAAACTGAATCTGTGGGAACAAACCTCAAAGGGAAATATCCCGTGTTAAAAGAGTTGAGCACAACTCTTGAAGACGGAGAAACTGGCTCTACTGACCTCAGTAAGCTTATTCAGTATCACGTGACTTCACTGCATAACGAAATTAAGACTACTTCCCGGATTTCAAAGAAGGTACAAAATTCATGCGTAGCCCCGTCACCTAGACGTGTGCTCACTCCCCGACAAGTCCAAGTTGAAGATTTTGTGCTCGACTCATCGGCTCGTAATGTTCTTGAAACTTTTACCACTGATTAAATTCAGCTTACAGATGAGCCAGTAATACTACTCTAGTTGTCAATACGGCCATACAATAAGTCTGAACATTTTCCACAGCATTCCTATATGGCTTCTCTGTTTCGTACATCCTTTAGACCAACTTTGGTGGTAAGATATGACCTCGGTGTTACTTTGGATTTGAAAAAGCAGCCACGCTCTTCACACTACATTTCCCTCGAGTTTAAGTGTAAATATTTAATGTCCTAATTATATACTGATCATGTTTAACTTACTTTCTTTCAAATATATGAATGATTTTCTTAGTACTACAATTATTAGTAGTATTATTATTACTACAATCAAAACTAAGCTCTAAATCCACAAGGGTCATGCAGCCCTTCTTTGTTCCGTGATTTGCTAACAGTTGTGTTATTACGATTTTGTGAGTAACTTCACCTATTCTAACCAAGAATTATATATATATATATAAATAAAATAAAAAATCGAGCGAGGAAAAATGAACTAAGGTCAATCCGGCAAAAAAAATGGAAGCTAGAATTGGAGAACAGGTTTGTGAGAGAGATTTGAATCCACTTGCCAGTTGCGGTGGTGATGGAGGGAAGGTTGACGGAAGGGAAATTGGAGAGTGTCAAGTCTAGATATAAATCTCTCTTTGCAAATAGCGCTTTATGATTCCTACTGGTTTAGCGCTCCTCCATAAATAAAATAAATAATTGTACAAACTTAATCTATGAAATGAATATTACAAAAAAAATACTTTTTTGAAACAACAATCTAGCGGGGCTTAACCTGCTTGTTGCTTTAATGGGGTTTACAGAAAGCGATATAAACCCACCGTTCACTGTCTATAACCGATTGCAAAACGAACACTAGAGTGGCAGAGCCTGCAAATGTTTTAAAACATTATGAATTTCCCGATAAGACCTGTTATCCTACTTCAGTTCTCATCAAAGCCCAGTTTGTCTAAAGTACAGTACAAGGGCAGCGCACTCGGCGTCCCCTCCCTGGACACCACCCTCAGCTATCGGGTAGCATCCAACAACACAGTTAACTGTCATTACTTCACTAATATTCTTAACACTTACCTTTTCTCTGCCTGTTGAAGACTTGACACACACACACACACAACGGAAGCGCTAAATGTACGTTCCTTAAAAATGTTAATACACACAACTATATGCACGTTCCTTGAGAATGTGAATCAGAGTTCACTAACACAACTTAAGGCTTAGTTCCATTTCAACATAATTAAATTGTACAAGAAACACTAAACATCTGCATTCTTTTTATTGACACTTATATCACCATCAAAACTCTCTACAGCTTCTCAGTGCTGCGAGCTGAGGGCAAATGGAGGCATTATTATTCACCTAGAATTTCGAAGCAGGTCTTGCTTCGAAATTCTTGGTGAACTCATCTGTGAACTACTTATAGTCTCTTCAAGGGTTCGATTATTTTTAAAGGGTTGTCTTTCTAAGTGTAGAGCCTGGTAAGGTTATACACACCGAGCAGAAGCGTATGTACAATTAGAGGTGCATGTCTTTCAGTGTAAGTAATGAAAAAGTTTATTATAATACATTTTTTTTAGATTAAAACATTTCTGAGTGGCTGTGAACAGGTGACATGAAGCCTTAATGAACCTTCGCGTAGTCGACAGGCATTAAGCTTAATTAACCAAACAAGTATAGACTCTGAGATGTGAGCCTCTCAATATGTAAAATGAGAAGTATGAACCTCTTACACTTCGAGTTTACATTAATCTCTATTTTACGATTAAGATATCCATGACTAGTAAGATACATGTGACATGTAGCCTTATTAACACCTCATGTAGCTGATAGGATTTAAACTTATAAACCAACCATGTGCGCAACAAACCTTTATTTACATTTGACGTTTGTAAACAAAGCCTACGGAGAGTAGTCAGTACTCGTGGGTTATTAAGGCTGCACGTCACCTGTACTCCCTCGGTCACTACACGAATGCAATTATTAAGATATTTATTGAGGATTCGTTTCACCCACCAGGGGGGCTTCTTTAAGCCAGTACAGAGAATAAGAAACAGCGGAGGTCAGGAGAGACGCGCTGCCAGGTACATTGCGAGGAGAGGAAGGGGCGGAGCTAAATGATGACTGTTTGCTGCTGGGTAAAATACGTTGTGCTAGTATTTTGGATGGGATGAAAATTTTTGTGTTTTGAGTTACGGTGCGAGTATGATGGTAGCGATGAGTGATGAATCTAAGCATCGTCTGTTGCAACGATCGGACTAGTTTGGCATTCTTGAAGTCCATGAAATGTCCACTGTTGTTGCAATGACACAAGAATTAAGTCATTCCTCTTGTGAGCAGTGCAGTTTTCATAAATTCGTTGTGTGATACTTCTAGAGGTCTCCCCCCTCAAGGGAGATTCCTTGACGCTGGTGAGGAGCTCTTGATCTAGGAAATTGCATCTGTGCTCCGGTTCCCTGAATTGAGGCTCAATTCCTTCCACCCCCCTCCCCCTCACATGCGCTGTTTAATCCTACGAGTTTAGCGCTCCTCGATAATTATAATTATAAAAAATTCGAGGTTTCCCCAACATAAATTTTGTCACATGATTCACACGAAATCGCTCTGGATTCAGTGATGTCTCCTCAAAGTACCTACAGAATTCTTAATGGTGCTGAAAGAAAGATATGATATTTTGGTATAATGGTTAGCAATACAGCTGTGTATGTTCTCGAAGGTCTGGTTAGGAGGCAGAACGATGAATTTCTCCGATGTCCGATAATGTTTAGCTAAGTTTAATTTTTTTTTTTTGCCTTATTCCTACAGTCAGTGACAGTGGGTCGAGAAATTGAGCTTGTAGAAAGCGTTGTACATATAACTGTGCCCTTCTAAATAATATGGACTAATGAAAATGAAGATTTTAGGGATAACAATATAAAATAAAGATGAGAAACTCGTAAGTAGCGAACGCACACAACTCCCACTTTAATAATACCTGGGGGAGAGGAGAGTCTGATGAAGTATATGAAGGATAACATAATGTACTAAGGAAACTATCAGTGGAAAGTGATCGTGAAGAGGAAAAAAAATATTATGCAGTAATTTGATAATTTTAACAATAAATAGCATTGCTGATATACAATATCAATAATCTGATGAATAAGACGCGTGTAAAACGCCTTGGTATCATTATTGCCGAATTGTTTCACTTGTGGAACACACTTCTTCACCTGAATACACTTAAGAGCACAGTAATGAGATGTGATGAAAGGCCCAAAACATTAAAGATGGCAACGATTGCTAATAAGAAAAGACACGCTAACTATATACAAGGTCATCAAAAAGATACGAAACAATATATACTGAATAATTCTTAGCACTTGTAACAGGGGGAACATAGGAACATAAGAAAGAAGGAACACTGCAGCAGGCCTACTGGCCCATGCGAGGCAGGTCCAATTCTCCCACCAGCTTAAGCCAATGCCTTAACCTAGTCAGGTCAGATCACATTCACTTAAGGGAGGAGCACGGCATCTGACCTAGTAGCACAAGCTAGTCAGGTCCAACTCACACCCACCCACAATCACTCATGTATTTATCTAACCTATTTTTAAAACTACACAACGTCTTAGCTTCTATAACGGTACTCGGGAGTTTGTTCCACTCATCCACAGTTGTCAGTTGAGGAAAAGTAGAACCGAAGGAATACTAGAGTTGATTACTTCGCAAGCAGATTGGTTGATCAATGGAATGATTGAATTAAAAGAGGAGATAGCAGCAATCCAAGCAATGGAAAAACGAAAGATTTTATGATGAACAGATTATGTTGGTAGGGATACCTGGAGCATATCTCTGCTCCTGTAGTTATAAACAGGTAATTACAAATGCGTAATCACACACAGTGGAGGTAGGATCCATACATAGCTTAATGAAGAGGTACAATAATGCTCTTGGAGCAGGGAGAGAGTAAGCCTAGTAAAGACCAGCGAAGAGGCGGGGCCAGGAGCTACGACTCGACCTTTGGATCCACAAATAAGTTAGTACACACACACACACACACACACACATATATATATATATATATATATATATATATATATATATATATATATATATATATATATATATATACACCTTCAAACTCTGTCCTTGTCTATATCACATACCTTCAGACCTCACCCATTCGTCTTCCAGTTTGCACAACATAAGAATCATGACTTATGTTTGATTCTACTTGGTAGACTTGCGTGTTACAAGGCCATTCCCATCTCTTCTCCTTACCAATCCCTCCCCCCGCAATCCAAGACTAATCGGGTGTGAGACTCCTAATAGCATACCGGGATCGTTAAATCCTAAACTATACGTGTCTTAAACAAGAACAACTATGTAATTAAATCCCAAGCCAGTTATAAAATACACCAAGCAGGTGTTAATTAGCAATACGTGTGAAGACGACACGCCCATCTAAGGCAGCAGTTGTACTTCTCTAGGTTATATATCCTGGCGCCCACGATACCCTAATATATAGGGGCTGGCGAAATTGTAGACTGCGAATGAACTTTTATCTGTTGCTTTAATCTTAGCATGAGGAACTGGATAAACGTTCTTCTTTGGATTTTAGTTATGGAAGTTTAAAGTCTATTTTGTACTATATTCTAGATGTAAAAATTATATTCTAAAATGTTTATATCTTAGCTTTATATGCTCATTAATAACTCACCTGGAGAAAGAAGCACAGAAGATTAAGTGGTCTGCATATATTGATTCCCTTTTGGGATCCTCTTCAGCATCTGCTGAAGAGGATCCTAGAAGAGGATCGAAATATACATGCCAATTAATCTTCTGTATTTCTGTCACCATTTGGGTAATTGTTGAGAACTGACAAGTGTTTCATTACGTATAATAATCTAGTTAATTACCTAGTTCAGTTTGCGAGTTTTGTCCATCAGCTCTAGAGTCCGCCTGTTAAGCTCATTGTGGCTAGTTGGCCCAGTGGCTAACGCGTCGGCAACGAATTTCATGACTGATCGCGGGTTCTAACCCCACCCGTGGTATGGTTCACTTTGGGTGACACTCAGCTATTTTTGTTCCTGCTTGAAGTTGTCCATATATCCTTTCAACACGGCATTCCCCAGTCCATTCCACTTCGCCAGTATTCTAACACTAAAAAGTTTTTTCCAGACATTTCTGTGACTCACATGAGCGTTCACCTTCTGTGTCTCAGCTCCTGGTTTGTTTCACGTTAGCCTGTTTTTTTTTTGACCCACCCTGTCTATTTTGTTGAATATTTTGTATATAATGATAATTTCGCCTCTTGTCCTGTTTTCTTTCATTGGTGTGAAATCTCCTCATTCAGTTTTCCCACAAGTTCTGTTTTTGAGTTCTGGTCGCAGTCTGTTGGAAACAAAACCATATACCTCATCAAATTTCTTGATATATTTTAGGTGCGGGCTCTACGCCGCTGCTGCATATTCACGTATATGGCTGCATATTTACGTAAATGGTGAAAAGCAGTCCAGACTAATTCCTTTCTCAAGCTTATGATGGTCGTTCTTATTTGCCAGCCTGACGCAAACTCCAGAGGTTATTTAATGTTTATTTCGGGGAGAGGTCGTATGTGATATTTACTGTAATGTTTAGCGAATTACTTGTTTCTCTCACTCGCGCATGTCTCATGTAATACATCCTGGATATTCAGAGTTTTGTTTGCTGGTACAGTCTCAGCTTCTGACCTAGCCTTATTGGTGCCTGTCGTCTTGAGCCCCCTGAGCTCCTTAAGCACCGAGTTTGCCTCGGATTCTCTTGAACCATATAATGGTATACAGTACAGGCAAGTTGATAAGAAAGCCACACCTGCAACATTTAGGTTTCTTTATTGATGAAACGTTTCGTCTGCCTAGCGGGCCTCGTCAGGAAGTTTTAACAATGGAAGTAGTAAAAGCGGAGAGGCAGTTACGAGATGAATTTTTGCAGCGCAAGCGAAACGTTTCGACAATAAAGATATCCAATGTGCATATTTAATGCAATTACGTTGTGCAAGAATGGTATATAATACCGACAAGATGAAACTAAGACACATGTGCAACATCTGGGTATCTTTATTGTAGACGTTTCGCCATCCAGTGGCATTATCAATACAAATTCTAGGACATAACTTGAAGACAGTAGGATTATATACAGAAGATGAGGCAATCAGTCCCTCAACCTAGGAGTAGGTGCGAAGAGCACCGTAGTCGTGGAGATTCTGAAGCAGAAGCAAGAAGCCTGGCGCTTATATAGTAACGTCAGGTGTAGCAGACGAGGGCATAGTCACTGGTAGGCGGGATTCCCCAGTGGAAGTAGGTCCTTCCCAAAGAGATGGGTTAGTTGTAGTAGTAGTTGTCGTAGTCGTGAAGGTTATGTACATGTTCTCCGAATCAGACACTGTCAGATACTGCAACATCATGGAATCTTGATTCGGAGGACATGTACATAACCTTCACGACTACGACAACCACTACTACAACTAACCCATCTCTTTGGGAAGGACCTACTTCCACTGGGGAATCCCGCCTACCAGTGACTATGCCCTCGTCTGCTACACCTGACGTTACTATATAAGCGCCAGGCTCCTTGCTTCTGCTTCAGAATCTCCACGACTACGGTGCTCTTCGCACCTACTCCTAGGTTGAGGGACTGATTACCTCATCTTCTGTATATAGTCCTACTGTCTTCAAGTTATGTCCTAGAATTTGTATTGATAAAGCCACTGGATGGCGAAACGTCTACAATAAAGATACCCAGATGTTGCACATGTGTCTTAATGCAATTATATTGCTGTCCTTGCATCTCTAACCAGTCTCTTATTGTTAGGATGGAGTGGGGGGCTGTACATCACTGCTGGTTTCAACTTTATGTCCATGGATCACCTGGTTGTAATTGATGTATTCACAGAGCTCAGTCATGTTCAAATTGCCCAGTTCCTTGAAGGTAATGGTTTTGGATCATTAATAATGCTTCTTTATTTTCCTTTTCTCTCCTGTGTGGTACTCTTCTCTGTACTCACCGTTATGTCTCGACTACTAGCTCCGTCTATCAATAAAGAATAATCATACACTTTTTCCGGTACATGGGTCCTACAATACCCATTTTTAATTCTGTTTATGGTATCTACACACATCTTTGTCCAGATCATTCCAATTCTGCGAATCATTATTCTCTTCTTTATTAATGTAAATTTTAACTTATTTGTTCTTGGCAATTATTCATATAGCACTGGGATTAGTCCCGTATCGGATCAAGATTTTCTGTAATTTCTGGAGATATTTACACATTTGAAGTCTTTACGCTGGTGCGGCAGTCCCTTTGATGAGGTTCTGAAGTCCCTGTTATGACGTATCTGATCCTAATTTTGCCAAATGCGCGACCACCACCATAATTATTCGGGTGATGTGCGCCTCCATTGATGTACTTGATGCCTTTTTCACCACTTTTACTGGGGGTTATTGGCTATATCCTAAATCTTTATTCGATGGCAGGTTTTCTCCCTCCTTCCCCGATTTTCAAAATATTGAACTTGTTGTGGCGTAAGTACAATAATCATCTGTCTGGCTTACACTGTCAGTGTTCTCTTGCAGAAAGTTATCTCTATGGCTTGTGGTAAACCTGATGGGAAATGGGAGGCAATCAGATTTGCTTGAAGAGGAGATTAGCTCCGTTTCCTGATATCAAGAATACTTTTTTCCTTATATTTGGCTAATGTTGCATTCTACTTTCAGTGGTTTTAGAAGAGATAACTGGAAGACACTTATCTACAAAGGTAAAAAACGAAAGCGATAAAATACCATAACAACGCTACTTCGTTGTCGCAAGACCTCCAGAACAAGAAAATCCCTGGAAGCATCAAAACAGTAATATATTTCACTGATAATAAATAAGACGTAAAATTCGGCTATTGTAAGTTTAGTAGAATTCAGTGATTTCATATTACGTTAATTTTAGCAAGCAGAGCTTGAGTTGCTTATTAGTTCTGGTATAAAAATGATGAAGTTGAGTTGCTTATTAGTTCTGGTATAAAAATGATGAAGTTGAGTTGCTTATTAGTTTTGGTACAAAAATGATGAAGTTATACACCTTGTTATTCCTTCACCCATACATTAATATTGTAATAAAAAAGAAGCGCTAAACCTACAAGGGTCATACAGCCCATACCCATACAAAATTTCTAAGATTTACACAAATAATCCGCACGACCCGTATCGGTCGTCGTAAGTCCAAGTCGGACCAAAACGTCGCCCTAAGTATACAAATAACCCGCACATAGGCGAATGAAACTCGTAACAACGTTTCGGTCCAACCACTAACTAGTCAATGGTCCAAGTCAGGGTGAAACATCGTCATAAGTTTCTTCTACGTACGAGTTGTGTAGTTCCAGTCACACTATTGTTCCATTTTATACTTTATCAAAGATTTCCTTGGAAAGATATATTTTTAGGACACTTAGGCAGGTATAACTGGCTTTATAAAGAACACCAGATATATCACACAAAAGAGCACGGATATACGTACGTACATGAATATTTCTCAACGTGTACGCACAAGCAAATTCTGCTGCTCCACTTAGACAACATACGAGGCAGCACTTGGCTATAATTCATTCATCATAAAAGGGAGCTCTGTGTGCTACTTATGCAGCATACAGAGCGGTCTGGGCGCTGGTGAGTGACTGAACCACATTATGAGGAGGGAACGGGGAGGAGAAGGGGAAAGGGGGAGGAGAGAAGGGGATGCGAAGAGAGAAATGTTTGTGTGATGGGTCATCAAGGCGTCAAGAGGGGGTAATTAGCAGGCTGTTAAGAGCCGTCTAGCGAGAGCTGATGAGAGGGTTTGTGGAGACGGAGGTAGCAACCACCTTCTCACACTCTTGCACGCACGGCACACTCAGCTACACACACACATACCTCACATACACACACACACACACACACACACACACACACACACACACACACACACACGCACACACACATACCTCACACACACACACACACACATACACATACCTCACACACACACACACACACACAAGGAGGTTCGAGAGTAACATCACACAACAGCCAAATCTAACAGTGTATTAAAGTGTAAAGGCACTTCTCAGCGAGTTCGACAGGACAAAAACAATTGGACCTAGAAATCTTGGGACCTGAGAGACGGAACAGAGGAACTGTGTATTCACTCACAAAAATCTGCAACTAGTCGATGAAGTGAAGACATATTATGGTGAGCTGGAAAAAGGCAAATGTTACCAAAGTACAAGACACAGGTAGCATCAACAACTACTGTGAAAAAAAATACCGAGGTTCCAAGCACTTTCGTGATTTCTCACATTGTGATGGACCTGTGTAGAATTATGAAGAACCTGATGATGTGAGGAATCACGAAAGCGCTTGGAAGTTCATTATTTTTTCACAGTGGTTGTGTTGTATATTGTAATATCACCTTTTACTGTGATCTTATTGCATATATATGTCGTGTCGAATAGGAAAAAAGCGATTTTTGGTTAAATAACAACTCTCTTCTTGCCGAATAAGGCAAGCGAAAATTTTTGTATGCAATAATTTCGCAAAATCATTCTGAACCTAACGAAAATATATATTTCGTTGTGTTTATTATTAAATTAATGTAAACTTATCATTAACTTATCTAAAGTATATTTATCTGAATTAGGCTTGCTATAATAAAGTTAGGTAAGTTTTCTAAGGTTCTCTTGGTACAAAATTATGAATTTTCATATGAACATAAATGAAAAAATATATATCTTTAAACGTACAAGAGAAAATTTTAGAAAGGAATTAATTTTAAATGAGTTCTTGCTAATTGATGAATTTTACCTACTCGGCACGACATGCATATATATATATATATATGGGGGTGGAAATCTTTAGCTCAAGTACTTTCACATTTCACTTCTCCGTGCGTCATCAGGGGCTGTGCAATGTTGCAAGCGTGCAACCAAAGCAGGGAGAGAGGTCTCAGAGTAGCGTAGTGCAGATGTGTCACCGTCCACGGTTACCCTTAGACTGTGGCTAGTGGTCGATGCCAACCCCGCCCTACCATCATCATCCTACTCCCCATATGGGGTAGGAGGGTTTCTGAGATGTGAAGTATAAAATTATAAGATATAAAAGCCAGCCATAAGCTTTTTCTTATCGTTTCTAGCAAGTTAAGTGGTTTGAGAAAAGACGTTTCTCGTTCGATACTATATACATGGATTGCTATTATTCTGTGTGACCTTTTTAAATAATAAAAGGGATAGAATGTACTCGTTATTCATTTAAATGTCCTGCTCTGAGGTACTCGAATGTTCTACCTAGGTCCTAGGTACTCAGAAGTATCTCTTCCAAAATATTTTCTACTATTTTTCTGTGTCGGTTAATATGCCATACATGGGAATCTTCTATGTCTTTCTGATAATATTTCTATGATCTAAATTCTACTAATACCCTTTAACCTCTCCTTACGTTATTTTGTAATCTTGTGTGCTTGTCACTGTACAGTACGCTAACAGCTACACGCATTATATAACCATCACAACTGACGTGGTTTGAAGTTTTGGTGCGTAGACACTGGTCGGGCATCACCAAAGCATCAATCCACCTGGCATAATGAACAATCCTGTGATTTTATATAGCACTGTTGTTTAAGACTGTGTACAATGGACTCGACTAAATAGCTGCCGAGCTTGTATAACCCATAATTTGAGTTGTTTACTGTATTCCTTTCATGCTTCAAGAGGGAAGATTCAACTATGTTCCTTTCCATGACAGAACTATTTGGTACTATAATCTGGGCAGCATCCTACCCCGGTGGGTGATTAAATGAACTAACGTGACTAAAGACAGCATTCGACTCCTGCCCTGTCCTGACTGAGTATTTATTTTGGGCAATTCTGGTTTCCAGAAATTTACCTGTTTGACCAACATATGAGAGAGGACACTAAGTACATGGGACCTTGTAAACCCCACCAACTTTGTTGGAGTGTGTGTTTTTAATCAGCCTTTGTTTCACAGTCCCTGTGTTTTTGAAAGCAAGTTTTATATTGATCTTTTTTAATGCCTCACGCAGGCAAACCAGGTTCTCATTGTATAGTAAAACTAGTACATTTTTCCTGGCCATCACTTCTTTAGGTTTAGTCCTGTAGAAAGTTTTTTTGACGTCAGTGCCTTCTCGACAAAATCCCTAGGATATCTCAGTTTTATGGCTATGTTTAATATCTTGCTAATTTCGTCCTCAAGGCACTCTGGACTGCAGATGCGTAAGGCTCTCAAGAACATTGTGAGGAACGCACTCCTTTTTACCCTGGTTTCGGGTTGGAATAGTAGTAAATGAATGACGACACATTGGCGGATTTCCTATAAACTGTGAATTTGAATTTTCCATCGACACAATGGATTAAAACAGGAAAAAATGTACTAGTTTTACTATACAATAAGAATCTGGCTTGCCTGCATGTGGCATTAAAAATTAATATAAACCTTGCTTTCACAAACACAGGGACTGTGAAACTAGCAGCCAACAATACTCACAACCCAGCAAACTCCCCCGACGGGATCACCATCTATCCTTGGAAAAATGGCAATCTCTTAGCATGGGACTATACCTGCATGTCGACACTGGCTGACACATACATCCATCACCATGTCGGGTGACAGGGAGGAGCTGCTGATCACAGGGAGGAGTACAAGATTGGCAAGTACAGACACAAAAGTCAACAGTATCAATTTTTCCCAGTGGGATCAGAGACCTTGGGATCATGGGGAAAAAATGCCACACGTATCCTTAAAGAATTGGGTTCCAGACTCATCGACACTACCAGCGCTTCAGCGTGGCCATGCAGAGGGGAAATGTTTGCTGCATACTGGCCTCACGTCCGATTTCAAAGGAGCTGGAGGAGATTCATAATCTTTGATATATTGTACCAGTGTATTCATGTTTGTGTTTTCTGCCAATGCATTCTGTCTATTAATAAAGTTCGCATAGAATATAGAATATAGGGGGTGGTAGGAGAAGAAAATATTCAGACAGCTCCGGGGAGAACCTTGAGTTTTCCCTGAAGTACGTTTATTGTCTTCTCTGAGGATGAGGGTCCCAATCCTGTTATAAAGGAGGTACCTCCCTATATTTTATATATTACACACACACACACACACACACACACACACACACACACACACACACACACAGATACAAGTGGAATATAAACGAACATCATATCTCATCTAGCCCAGCTTGGTCTAAGCATCACTAGCATGGTGTCTTAGACTCTGTCATCGATTTAACAATAGTGAAATCGATAGAAATTAACAAATTATCAACAGGGCATAATATAAATCCACATGTCAGCACTTCTTGTTGGCCTGCTTCATTACAGGAGGCTCATCACTTAAAATCAACGATAATTCAGAGGTAGTAGATCCTGTCTGGCGAACCTACTGGGATTCTATCGTAGAATAACTGAGAAAAAGAAAACAGGGATAATCAGACTACATTTTCCGGGATTGGAAAAAAAAAGTGGTTTTCACACGAGTCTCTACAAGAAATTTATCTTGAGGATCAAAGAGTGCATGATAGAGAAAGTAAACAATAATAATTCAGAAGGAAGAGTCAGGATGGGCTAGGGTACAGTGTGAGGCTCCTCAAGGGTCGGTACTACTGTCGGGGTTGCTATTTCGGAATTCATTGTCTCCATTTGCAGATATGAAATTATTGAGAATCATACAAACAAGGGAGGGTAGCGAGGCCTTCCAGGAAGATTTAGAAAAGTTGGAGAGGTAGTCAAAAAAGTGCCTGTTGGAGTTTAATTCGAAAAAGAACAAAGTTAAGAAAGTACGAGAAGAGTGAAGAGCAGAGACAAAATAGAGAGAGGAAACTAAATATCAACAAAAGAAAAAGATCTGGGCGCAAAGCCTCGCAATGAATATATCATTAGAGCAGCGAACAAACCATATGATTTCAGGAGTCTACGCGAGACTAACGAATCTAAGAAGAGCCTTCAGGAATCTCTCCATGTGACGCTTAAAAAAATGCTAAAAATTGGATAAGAGACTGTTTGAAATGCGAGGACTAGAAATGAGGGGGCTGTGGAAGCTATAACCACGGATGAGTTACAGGGATGTTAGGAAGTACTTTTTCAGTCTCAGGTTATTCGGGAAGTGAAATGTACTGAATGTGGAAGTGGTGGAAGCAAACGCCATGCATAGTTTAGGCGATGGTAAGGATCAAGGCAGAAAGCAAAATTGCTGATAGATGAATCTTAACATTTCTGACAGTGAAGAAACTAATGAACATGCTCACACATTCTGCCTCAGGTCAAGACTCATTCAACTCAATATTCGTAAAATATTATTCGTAAAAATGATCGAAGTTCTTAACTCTCCTAAGGATTCAATGTTTACTAAGGCGTAATTTCACACCTCAAGCTCTGTAAAAAAAAAAAGAACTGATATAATCACACTCAACAAACTTGGTAGTGTATTGACCGATACTACTGATATCAAGACTCAAAATCTCTGAAAGCCGCTGAGAATTAAGAATTCCGAATGCTTGAAATAAGATTTACACATGGGTGTACAATACGACGCTCCTGCCTCTTGCAACTGCTAGATCACCATCACAAGTTTTTCAGCACACTGGAAGAAAAAGTGCAGAGACTTGCCGAGGCAAATAAGAAGTGTGATTATGATTTAATAGCACACAAGCTAGTACATGAAGAATAACTGGATAAGAAGCTGAATCTTCAGTTTTCTAAGATGGGCTCTTCAGTTTTTTAAGAGACCATAAACTTTCTAAGATGGATCTTCAATTTTAACATACCTCACCCAAAGTCTTGCAATCAGTTTTGTTCTTCGAGGTGCAGTAGTTGTATAAATTCACCTTCTTATTCTATTATCTCACGTAAACAAATATACAATTCCTAGCACTGTAACAGCCATCGCAGACAATATTAAAATTCATTCTAGAGAAACAAAAATCGTCGACACAACAAATCTCCAAACCAATGTAAAGTCTTTCAGCGGACCACGAAAAATACAGTGATATTAAAGGGGTGGCAAAATTCAGCTACTCTGCTGTGTAAATATTTTGGAATTAAAAGCCTGAACAGAGTATAAAGCACAATTAAATTATTCGGCAGAGAAAAACAGAAATGTAAGAGACTTATCGAGAACCGTAATGCAAGACCTTATATTGAAACACACAACAGTGTTACTATCACAAGTGCTTGAGAAATCAAACTACTCTACGTCATCAGCCTGTTTAAGACATGCGGTATTACAGACCTGGAGAATGTGTAGATACTGTTAATTTTACCACCAGTTTAAATGTGAACATTAAAATTATTGGAAACGTTCACAGTACCTCAGGTTGTATTTGGTCCTGGAGAGCAAATGCTAGAATGTTTTGTTATTAATGTTAATACTGAAATAACTCTTATGAGAGGGGAAGACGATGTAGTCGGCGCAAAATACCCCCGACGAAATACACAGTTGCGCTGAAAACACTAAAGAGGTGAACATACAGTCCACGTTTTTATTACCCTCTCTTCAGAAGTTATTATATGAAGAAACTTAAGTTTATCAGGAAACAAACTGCATGTAGGGAGCTCCAGCACTCTGGTCGTCATCAGCAGGAATATGCTGCTTCATCATCAGCAGGAATATGCTGCTTCATCATCAGCAGGAATATGCTGCTTCATCGTTATCAGCAGGAATATGCTGCTTCATCATCAGCAGGAATATGCTGCTTCATCATCAGCAGGAATATGCTGCTTCATCATCAGCAGGAATATGCTGCTTCATCGTCATCAGCAGGAATATGCTGCTTCATCATCAGCAGGAATTTGCTGCTTCATCGTTATCAGCAGGAATATGCTGCTTCGTCATCAGCAGGAATATGCTGCTTCATCATCAGCAGGAATATTCTGCTTCGTCATCAGCAGGAATATTGTGCTTCGTCATCAGCAGGAATATGCTGCTTCATCGTCATCAGCAGGAATATGCTGCTTCATCGTCATCAGCAGGAATATGCTGCTTCATCGTCATCAGCAGGAATATGCTGCTTCATCGTCATCAGCAGGAATATGCTGCTTCATCGTCATTACCAATAGGAATATAATAACTTTCCAAAGCCAACAAGACTGCATAAAAAAATAAACAAATGACGAAATAACACAAGTAAATACGTATATAACCCCAGCAAAAGCTGTGAGAATAGTTTTTTTTTTCCACTAGTACAAATAAGTATTGACAGAACCTGCTGAGTGCACAAATGAAATACATAACGTGACGTAACTTCGCCTTGGCTGAAACTCCACTGTCATTTTGACTTCATTTTCACGATAGCATCTGGCTATTGACGGGTCCAGCAGTGGGTCTCTGCCAGACCAAGATAGCACTCGTACAGCGAGTGGTGTGTCACATTCCAGCCGTGAGCCAAGTGTTGGAGCAATGTACGAACTGACCAGGGGTGGTATCGTATGTTGTAGTGGAAAGTGTTGTATTAAGGTATTAAAGATATTACAGTGCTATTGTAAGGTATTAAAGGTGTAGCAGTGTTGATAAAGAAGTCACGAATGTTGTGGTGTTGTAGCCATGTTGTATAAGTGAGGTTTGAGTGTTCTAGATTACAGGATGATTGATGTGTAGTAATATTGCTGGGGTGGGCAAGAGGGATTGTGGAATCGTTGTAGAGGTGGCATAGGAAATGTTATAGCGTTGGGGATTTGGTACCTGTAAAGAGTGAGTTGTAGCAGCTGCTGTAGATGGCGCAATAGTTTCCTTTGATCTGTTCTGTACAGGAGATATTGTTACTTGGGTTTGCAATATGAAGATGTAGATGATTATTGTTTGAAATGGAATTATGTAGAGAGTGCTGAAAGAGATTCAAAAGCAAAATATTAATGTTCAATCTTTTTATATTCGTCCTTCCAAAAAAAATATCTATCGCAATCCTTTCTCCACGAAGGTTATTTTCTCATAAGACTTTAAGCAAATTTGTCTATATACGTTGTTCAGTTTAAGTTAGGTTAGGAATAGGTTAAGTATAATTATGTTAAGTGAGACAGCCGTCTATAAATAAAATTTGGCGAATTAAACTTACCACGACGCCAATAAACGTAATAATAAATAAAGGCGAGAGACACTCCTGGAGTGTGAAAAGAAAACGGGGACCCATCCAGCAGGCGATGTAATCCAGTACACGGTGACAACCACTTCTTCCTTCTGTTGCCACAGTCACATATACGACTGTCTTAGCCACAGAAAAAGGTAAACTTTAAATAGGAGGTTGGACTGAGCAACTTGCACCTCGTGATCATGATCTCTCTGATTTTCTTGTCATTTAAATTTGGATAATCATGATACACGATCTTGATAGGGCTTACGGGCCTCTTCGTTAATTAAGGTCTCTAAAGCCAATTATAAAGTTCATCAGTCTCTCATATGCCGCCAAGTTATCCAGTTCCTTTGGTGCAAACAATTGTTCTTTCGTCTCGATCCTTTTTCTTGTGTAATACTTTCTACCGTTTCTTATGGTTTCTGGTCTGTTTGCGGTTTCCTCTTCCCTTTGTTTATATTTTACACTTTCTAGGATTCAACACTAGCAGCAACTTTCCTGAACACTTCTGCAGTCTAGGTTCTCCTGGAGGCTATACCATTACTGTGTCTCTGAAGAACAAAAAGGCACAATACCGTGACTGGAACAACACACAAATAGCCCGCACGTAGGAGAGAGAAAAGCTTATAAAGACGTTTCGGTTCAACTTGGACCATTTACAAATCACAAGCGACATTCACATATCTCAAGTGGCATGTAAATGATTCAAGTCGGACCGAAACGTCGTCATAAGTTTTTCTCTCTCTCCTATGTGCGGGTTATGTATTGTGTCTCTGGCTTGTCAAAATCGTTGGTGGGATGAATGTCTCTCAATACAAATACCCAGAGTTGTTTACGTGTCTTCTTAAACCATACCACGGACGGGGATAGAACCCGCGGTCATAGAGTCTCAAAACTCCAGACCGTCGCGTTAACCACTGGACCAGCTAGCCACAATAAGATTCATCCAACTAGGTATATTTCTACACCATAGGAAGGTTAGCACAGGCACCACTGTGACCACAAATGCAAGTTTTTACAGACGAATCTCCAGCTAGCGTGGCCGTGACGAACTCTAGCTCAAGTCCCCTCAAAGCCGTCAACATGACTCACGAAATCGTAATGACACGATTGCAAACAAACCATACCCCGTCCGTGGTATGGTTTGTTTGCAATCGTGTCATAACGATTTCGTGAGTTACGTGTCTTCTTCATCAACTTGTTAGTTTTATGTACATTTTATCTTAAGAGGTTGTGTCTGTTTTCTGCTCTTTGTGTTCATGTCAGCAACTTTACTTCGTCCACAAACAAAAATATAATTAAGTTACGCCTGTCATATCATTTATAGATATCAAAAACAGTACAGGTCTTCGCACTGATCACTGTTGTACCCCATTCACCGCTCGTCCATTTTTATACTCCTTCCTGAACCATCACTGTCTCCTTTTCCTAACGTATTCCTATTTCTTCATTTTGTAGATAAGCCTTTGGTTTGGTACGGTCTTCAACGCCTTCTTGCACCATAACGAAATACAATCCATTCTTCTGTCTCCGTCTCGTTATATATCCATCATAGAACGCTAGCTGGTGTGTGAGACAGGATTGCTCTTCCCTCCTTCTTTGTGTTGGTTTATGAATGCATTCCAAATGTTACAACGCTCTCCAGGATTCTCTCTCCAATATCTTAGTATACAGGCCAAGAATACCAGTGTGTAGTTCACAGCACCTTATCAGTCTTTCAGTTTGTTGATAGGAACAATCTTCGCCCATTTCTGTCCTTTTAAGGACTGTTTCAGATAACATGAAGTGGCTTGTTTTCTTCATATAGGTCAGCTGTTCTAAACATTCAATCAGTATCATCTGTGATGCATTCTAGTTTCCTATAATTTTCGTTGCGTTCAGTTAATTTAGATGCTTCTATATCGTTTCCCTTTCTATGGAAATACCCATTATTAATTATCCTTCCCTTTCTTCTCGGTTTTACTGTACTGTTCTTTCCTCTTACAGAATAAGATCTGGTGCTGGTAGAAATGATTCCTACCCACAGACTAAAGTTAAATATAATCTAGTGTTGGTAGCAACGATTCCCACCCACAGAGTTAAGTTAGCAATGGTCTCGTTCTGGAAGAAGTGATTCTCACCCAAAGTGTCAGGTTAGTTAATTATCTAATAATGGCAAAGGTGATTCCTTTCCTGCGTAAGGTTAACCAGAGTTCAGTGAAACTACCAACAAGGTAGACATGATGAATTAAAGGTCGTGAGATATAACTTAATTTAACGATCGCAGATTTACAGAGTCTGTTATTTTACAAACTAGCATGGCTGCCACGCGTCAGGGAAAAGTCAGGGAGACCTTTTATGTTTCAAGAAGCTTAAAATCTTGTCAGGGAACTTGTAAATTTTTGAAGACTGTTAGGGGAAAAATTGAGTTCTGTCAGGGAGGGGGGGAACTTACATGTGCCAATTTTACCGTGTGATATAGACAATCATGTGTCAGAATCCTCTGTCCTTGCCCATCACCACGGGGCATCAGGTTGACTAGTGTATTATCTTCGTAGACTAGCGTTTTTTTTTTAATATTATTTTGTAGGTTGTTGGTGATTAGAAGCCTAGAGAAGCTTTACAGAACTAACTTGTAATATTGAGCTGGTGGTGGTGGCCTGAACCATAAGTAGACACACACAGACCCTTCCTGTAATATAGAATGACTGGTGGAAGGTAGATGTGAATGCTACTGGCTGATAGGTGTGTGTGGTTGGAAGGATAGTTGCGAGTGGCTAGTGGGTGGTATTTGTAAGTGACTAGTGGGTGGTAGTTGCTAGTGGGTGGTATTTGTAAGTGACTAATGGGTGGTAGTTTCTAGTGGTTGGTATTTGTAAGTGACTAGTGGGTGGTAGTTGCGAGTGGCTAGTGGGTGGTAGTTGCGAGTGGCTAGTGGGTGGTAGTTGCGAGTGGCTAGTGGGTGGTAGTTGCGAGTGGCAGGTTGAGAATTGAGGTGAGAGGAGGGGTGAGGTAGCAAGGGGGGAAGGGGTTGCAGAGGTTACGAGATAATAGCTAATATTGTCAGGGTCTTGATACCGTCCCTGATTGATGGACAACACATCCACTAACAGGTGGCTACTAACATAAAACTAAAGGATGGATAAAAGATCAACTTTACGGAGAGATTTGATTGATAAAGTGAAAGATATATTAAGAAATTTGAGGTAGTGAACGATTTTCAGCAGACAGGTAGGCAGACAGGCAAGGAAGCAGACAGACAAACAGGTAAGCAAGCAGACAGAAAGGCATCGCTAAAGCTCGAGGAAAGTGTTAGCGAGACACCAGAATTGATGACTTAGTGAGTGTGATTCAGCTGATAAAGCTACGAATCAGCGGTGTAATCGTGGTCGGTGGGTAATAAGTGAGATTTTTGCCTGGCTGAACACTCGGCATAAACAAGACTGAGAATAGATTGCATCACCTCGGGGTCCGTCATCTGATCTGAGGGCAAGACCAACACACTTCTTTTTTACCTCTCCGGATTTTTTCACTTAAAAATTATTAATATTTTATCTGGCTTCTCAATCGTTAAATCACTATAAAATTACTCATGTCCATTAGTTTCTTCAGTAACCCCCTCCCCCCCCGTCGCTCTTGTGGTGGTAGGGCGGTGAAGCCTCTGTAGCTGGTGTCCACAGATGCACATACCAGGGGAGAGACGGCGCACCTGTCGTGGTTTAATAGTCTCAAGGAGGCCGTGATGGACGCTCTCAACCACCTGAGGGAGTACAACATATGGCACGCACAGCCCACTCCTAGATCTAACAGCTTTCGCTGCTGCTGCTGCTGCTGCTGTTATATAATAGTCAGTTGCTGTATAAAGACACGGCATGACCGCTGTTACAAGTTCTATTGACGTTCTTCTCTCTTCTGATACTGTTCGTAGATTTGTTTAATGTGGATACTATTGGTATTATTAGTTGGTGGGTTTATACTCAAACAACCCGCACATAGGAGACAGAAACTCATGATGAAGTTATAAGCTTCTTGTTCCTATGTGCGGGTTATTTGTTTATTGTTCTAGTCGTGGTATTGTAACTTTTTGTTCTATTGGTGGGTTGTGTCTGTTGATCATATTGCTTTATTAATGGTGCTGATACTTATAATTCTAATAAAAGTGCTAATGATGCTATTAGCTTAATGCTATGGAGGTCTCAGCAAGAAATGCTAATTTTACTTTCCGTATGTTCAGGTTATTACAATTTTAATGAGTTTAGCTTCTTAGCCAGATGATTAGTCAGATGCTTAGCCAGATGCTTAGTCAGATGTTTATCCAGATGCTTAGCCAGATGCTTAGCCAAATGTTTATCCAGATGCTTAGCCAGATGCTTAGTCAAATGTTTATCCAGATGCTTAGCCAGATGCTTAGTCACTGGCTTGACTTATATAGCTGCTGATAGCTCTTCTGATGTTGCTATTATTTTTGTTTATGGTGCTACTGCCGCTAACTTTTCTGTTGCTGCAGTTATCTCTCTTAGTGGTGCTGCAATTGCGTTTCATGCTGCTGCTGCCTCTTCTATTGTTGCTGCTACTGCCTCTTATGCTACTTCTGCCTTCTCTTGCTGCCTCTCTTACTGATGTCTGTAATGCTGTACTACCGCTCAGTTCTAGCGATACTCTCTATGCTTTTCTGTGTCGGGTGTTATTACTGCTCCTCCCCCCCCTCTCTCTCTCTCTCTCTCTCTCTCTTTCTGCCATTAATGCTGCTCCCTTTATCACCACCTCTTCCTATACAGCTTTTTGTTCCCTCCGTTGTTCTACTTCTTTCTCTGTTGACGCCTGGCTTCCTGTTGGTGCAGTTCTGTTAGGCAGGCCACTCCCGCTGCGGCGTTGCTCAAGTGAGCACCTGAATCACCCTCATTATCTGCAGGTAATTTTAATAAAGTCAAGTGAGGCGCGGTGTCAAGTGTTAATTTGTTGCGGAAGCCGCCTCTGAAGGACGAAAATTGCGGCAGCCGTCCTTTGAAGAGACTAGCGTTGCAGCAGGTGGTTATAAAGGGACCGACTTTGCGGCAGCCGCCTCTGAAGGACCAACGTTACGGTAGCCGCCTCTACGGGGATCGATGTTGCGGCAGCCGGTTCTACAGGCATCAACGTTGATGAGCATGACCTGCCCAACACTTAGATATCGTTATCGTCGAAACGTATCACCTGCGCAACAGGCTTTTTCAAACGAATATGGACGATTATAACAGTTGATCGAATACAGACCATTATATCAGTAGAGAGAATAGAATAAGTTAAGGGATAATTTTGAGGTGATCAGTCCTTCTGCCTTGATAGAAAGTGATCATTCCTTTTAACCTAAACCTGAGGCATGAGGCTCAAAACGTATTTGTCTGACACAGCAGCAATATGGTATTATGGTGCAGGGAATGTTATCTGACACAGCAACAACATGGCATCTTGGTACAGGAAATGTTATCTGACACAGCAACAACATGGTATCTTGGTACAGGAAATGTTATCTGACACAGCAACAACATGGTATCTTGGTACAGGAAATGTTATCTGACACAGCAACAACATGGTATCTTGGTACAGGGGATGTTGTTTGGCTCAGCAGCAGCATGGTATATTGGTACAGGGGATGTTATATGACACAGCAACATGGTATCTTGGTACAGGGGATGTCTGACACAGTTCTGATACTAACATTTTTCTATGACCTACTTCCTCTAGTAGGGTAGTTCTCACACACGTGGCTGCTTCTACTGACATGTGACTGCTTCTCTTCTTACACGTGACTGTCCCTACTCTTACATACTGGTGTTTCAACTCTCACACTTGGCTGCTATAAATCTCTAACGTGGCTTCAACTTTCATACATTTCTCTCACACGTGGGTGCTACATCTCTCACACGTGGATGCTCCATCTCTCACACGTGGGTGCTGCATCTCTCACACGTGGGTGCTACATCTCTCACACGTGGATGCTCCATCTCTCACACGTGGGTGCTACATCTCTCTCACGTGGATGCTCCATCTCTCACACGTGGGTGTTACATCTCTCACACGTGGGTGCTACATCTCTCACACGTGGGTGCTACATCTCTCACAAGTGGATGCTCCATCTCTCACACGTGGATGCTCCATCTCTTCCACGTGGGTGCTCCATCTCTCACACGTGGACGCTCCGTCTCTCACACGTGGGTGTTACATCTCTCACACGTGGGTGCTACATCTCTCACACGTGGGTGCTACATCTCTCACACGTGGGTGCTACATCTCTCACACGTGGATGCTCCATCTCTTCCACGTGGGTGCTCCATCTCTCACACGTGGACGCTCCGTCTCTCACACGTGGGTGCTACATCTCTCACACGTGGATGCTCCATCTCTCACACATGGGTGCTCCATCTCTCACACATGGGTGATTCATCTCTCACACGTGGATGCTCCATCCCTCACAAGTGGGTGCTACATCTCTCACATGTGGGTGCTCCATCTCACATGTGGGTGCTCCATCTCTTCCATGTGGGTGCTCCATCTCTCACACGTGGATGCTCCACCTCTCACACGTGGGTGCTACATCTCTCACATGTGGGTGCCCCATCTCTCACACGTGGGTGCTCCATCTCTTCCATGTGGGTGCTCCATCTCTGACGCATGAGTTTCCTCAACACCTGCTCCTCACGGAGGATACCTGGACAACTTTACCATATCTGGTGTAGAGGTTGCTTCAGGCTGACACGTTCTTCCCACCATGAGCATCCATTTGTCAGTGCATGGGCGAAGTGAATATTTTATTGCCATTTTTATACTGATTTGTAAGTGAAGTATCCTTGCGAGTTTTTATGCTTCTTGTCGGCCCGTCAGTGTGATCTAGATGGCCAAAATTAGTGTATCTTAAGGATATATTGCTTTTTTTTCTTCTCTTGGCCTTTCAATACTGACTTGTGATTCTGTGCTATTTGTTTGTTGCCTGTCTAGAGTGCCTGATATTAGTTCTTCAGTTCACCAGATGATGTAGCAAGGAGAAAAACATCGCCTAGTTTGGCCTGGTGATGTCTGGTAATGCTGGGTAGATCCTGGGGCTTGTGTGGTTACTGTTGGGTAAATATGTTAACTCTAATATCAGGGGCCATGCCTGTTATCTTGAGTATCTTCCCAGTGGGGCGATTGAGGGTAGGACCTTGGGTAGCTTTAAGAAGAGACTGGACAAATATATGAGTGGGAGGGGCTGGGTTTGATTGGTGTCAAGGGGTACGGGAGTTATTTCTTGAGTAGCTTTAGGTAGATGTCGTTTTGATAAGGACCTGCCTCGTATGGGCCAGTAGGCCTTCTGCAGTGTTCCTACATTCTTATGTTCTTATGTTCTTATCTTGCAGTTCGTGTTCGCCAGCGTAGTCTGATCCTCCTTACACTCTAAATTCTACATTGTTCCTGTATACAAGGCTGAATTACTTTCCTCCGGGCGATGGTTACCAATACCTGGTCAATCTGTTGATTCAGAATTACCGTCCTTAAATTGCTGGTAGGTTTAATGCTTGTCGTAGTTCATGGTTTAGCTCTCCTCACTCTCTCACGGTGTTGCTCGACTTGACTTTTCAAATACGTCAGTGTTCCCTCAGCTGATTGTTAAGCCACAACACGTACTTGTAATATTCTGGTTTTGATTTTCACTCATGGTGAGGCAGTAATTACAGCGAGGGTTGGTATGCGGGACGAGTCATCAGATCAATGATCCCTGCCCGCTCTGGCCAGTTACACTCCCTTAAAATTCATCAAAACTCATCTTCGTTTACTGTAAACACTTTTTTTTGTGAATGTACATTGTAAACATAAGTTAAATATAGTGTTTAAGATATTTTTCATCTTTTTTTTATTAACCTCATTACAATAGGTTTCTACTGTGTTTATTTAAACCTGTCCTCAGTGCAGAAGCCTTTTGGACGAAGACAGTTTTAATTAATTGAACACGTCCGCCCACGAGTTTTGTCAACATTTGTAAAATGTTGAAATTAAGATTACAGGAAGTGGCTGAGACACATGCAGACGCATACCTGCATTTTTTTGTTCAACATGTGTGTGTTTGTAGTTCATGTTTCTTTAGTGTTCACGTTTATTTAGTGTTCTCTCAGCGTCTCTCACACATATTGACTATGCACACACATTTTACACACACATACACATTCTGATGTTATACACATGTGTCACACATACACGCCTCATAAGCATTCTGACATTATAAACAGTACATTATACTACATGTATATTATACATGTTTAAGTCATACAAACTCAGCTACAGAGCCACTGTATATAACAGCTTTTCGTATTTATTTACTCTTCTGAACTTTTGTAACTAAAAGCTTGCTTTCCTTTCCCTTGAAACTAATAATACAGTCTCTGTATCTGCTGAAGTCACTGGTCTGCTAAACACAGTTGACATGTCACGTCTCACTTCACTTCTCTTCCCCACAAAAATAAACGTTCTTCACTATATAAGAGCCGGATCAAGGTTGCCATGACAACCATCTCCGAGAGGATATCCAGGTTCTTTAACTGACGTTTCGGAGGCTTCTTTATCCATCATCGGAATCTGAAAAATGTGCTACGATAAATGTTTCAGCGTCTCGCTTGCTGATTTGCATTCGCCGGGAAGAGCTAAACCCGTAGGGGCTGTGCACCTCCCCTCCCCGGGGAATGGGAGGCAATCGGGTTTGATCCGAGGAATGGGAGGGGGTAACTCCAGTGTCTTGGCTGAAGAATCCTTCATCGCCATCAAGGCGACTGAGTTGAAAAACACAAGAAATCAAATAAATTACAAAGATTTTGCTTTATGTGTAATTATGCGTCGAGAAGTGTGAGTGTAGGTCGAGAAGTGTGAGTGTAGGTCGAGAAGTGTGAGTGTAGGTCGAGAATTGTGAGTGTAGGTCGAGAAGTGTGAGTGTAGGTCGAGAATTGTGAGTGTAGGTTGAGAAGTGTGAGTGTAGGTCGAGAAGTAGCGTAGGTCGAGAAGTGTGAGCGTAGGTCGAAAGTGTGAGTGTAGGTCGAGAAGTGTGAGTGTAGGTCGAGAAGTGTGAGTGTAGGTCGAGAAGTGTGAGTGTAGGTCGAGAAGTGTGAGTGTAGGTCGAGAAGTGTGAGTGTAGGTCGAGAAGTGTGAGTGTAGGTCGAGAAGTGTGAGCGTAGGTCGAGAAGTGTGAGCGTAGGTCGAGAAGTGTGAGCGTAGTCGAGAAGTGTGAGCGAGAGAAGTGTGAGCGTAGGTCGAGAAGTGTGAGCGTAGGTCGAGAAGTGTGAGCGTAGGTCGAGAAGTGTGAGTGTAGGTCGAGAAGTGTGAGTGTAGGTCGAGAAGTGTGAGTGTAGGTCGAGAAGTGTGAGTGTAGGTCGAGAAGTGTGAGTGTAGGTCGAGAAGTGTGAGTGTAGGTCGAGAAGTGTGAGTGTAGGTCGAGAAGTGTGAGTGTAGGTCGAGAAGTGTGAGTGTAGGTCGAGAAGTGTGAGTGTAGGTCGAGAAGTGTGAGTGTAGGTCGAGAAGTGTGAGTGTAGGTCGAGAAGTGTGAGTGTAGGTCGAGAAGTGTGAGCGTAGGTCGAGAAGTGTGAGTGTAGGTCGAGAAGTGTGAGTGTAGGTCGAGAAGTGTGAGTGTAGGTCGAGAAGTGTGAGTGTAGGTCGAGAAGTGTGAGTGTAGGTCGAGAAGTGTGAGCGTAGGTCGAGAAGTGTGAGTGTAGGTCGAGAAGTGTGAGTGTAGGTCGATAATTGTGAGTGTAGGTTGAGAAGTGTGAGTGTAGGTCGAGAATTGTGAGTGTAGGTCGAGAAGTGTGAGTGTAGGTCGAGAAGTGTGAGTGTAGATCGAGAAGTATGAATGATGGTCGAGAAGTATGAGTGTAGGTCGAGAAGTGTGAATGATGGTCAAGAAGTGTGAGTGTAGGTCGAGAAGTGTGAGTGTAGGTCGAGAAGTGTGAGTGATGATTGAAAGGTGTGAGTGTAGGTCGAAAAGTGCGAGTGTAGGTCGAGAATTGTGAGTGTAGCTCGAGAAGTTGAGTGTAGGTCGAGAAGTGTGAGTGTAGGTCGAGAAACGTGAGTGTAGGTCGAGAAGTGTGAGTGTAGGTCGAGAAGTGTGAGTGTAGGTCGAGAAGTGTGAGTGTAGGTCGAGAAGTTTGCGTGAGACTCGTGGATCTTTGTGAGGAGTATTCATGAAGGATATGGACCGCCATGCAGTACCACAGGGATCTCTCCGAGGAGTGTGCATGAAGACCATGGACCGCCATGCAGTACCACAGGGATCTCTCCGAGGAGTGTGCATGAAGACCATGGACCGCCATGCAGTACCACAGGGATCTCTCCGAGGAGTGTCCATGAAGACCATGGACCGTCATGCAGTACCATAAGGATCTCTCCGAGGAGTGTGCATGAAGACCATGGAACGCCATGCAGTACCACAGGGATCTCTCCGAGGAGTGTGCATGAAGACCATGACCGCCCTGCAGTACCACAGGGATCTCTCCGAGGAGTGTGCATGAAGACCATGGACCGCCATGCAGTACCACAGGGATCTCTCCGAGGAGTGTGCATGAAGACCATGGACCGCCATGCAGTACCACAGGGATCTCTCCGAGGAGTGTGCATGAAGACCATGGACCGCCATGCAGTACCACAGGGATCTCTCCGAGGAGTGTGCATGAAGACCATGGACCGCCATGCAGTACCACAGGGATCTCTCCGAGGAGTGTGCATGAAGACCATGGACCGCCATGCAGTACCACAGGGATCTCTCCGAGGAGTGTGCATGAAGACCATGGACCGCCATGCAGTACCACAGGGATCTCTCCGAGGAGTGTGCATGAAGACCATGGACCGCCATGCAGTACCACAGGGATCTCTCCGAGGAGTGTGCATGAAGACCATGGACCGCCATGCAGTACCACAGGGATCTCTCCGAGGAGTGTGCATGAAGACCATGGACCGCCATGCAGTACCACAGGGATCTCTCCGAGGAGTGTGCATGAAGACCATGGACCGCCATGCAGTACCAGAGGGATCTCTCCGAGGAGTGTGCATGAAGACCATGGACCGCCATACAGTACCACAGGGATCTCTCCGAGGAGTGTCCATGAAGACCATGGACCGCCATGCAGTACCACAGGGATCTTCCTCATCACGGATCATAGGTCAGGAGGTGTGATGACCCGCCACCACTTCTTTAATAAGGTAATGTTAGTGTTCTCTGCATGTGTGCCACGCCATGTTATTACCGTCAAGCAGGACGATAAACCACGGGGCAGCAATAATTTTAGCTATCCTTCTTAGGTAAAGCAGAGGAAAGTTATCATCGGTGGATGTGTAGCCGTACCTTTGAAAACTAAGATCGTAGTCATTTACCAAAATTTGCCTACCGTATTTTTCGGCATATAAGGAACGCGACAGAATTATTATAACGGTAAATCAGTCATCATCTCCATAGGGAAGTGGAAAATAATTCTTCCCCTGTAAGCCTTGCGTGTCCTAAGAGGCGACTAAAATACCGAGAACAAGGGGCTAGTAACCCCTTCTTCTGTATAAATTACTAAATTTAAAAACAAAAACTTTCGTTTTTCTTTTTAGGAGACTCTGCCTCGGTGGGATGTGGCCGGTCTGTTGAAAAATATATCAGTAATTATATTCAAGGGTTAATTACCCTCTTACTTTATGCTAAAGCATAACTCTGGGCCTACCCTTTACCCTGACCTTGAGCATATAAGGCGCAGGTTGATTTTTCCAATACTTGTTTTGGGAAAAGGGTTCACCTTACATGCCAGAAAATACAGTAATATACGGATGAAGTTAAGAAACCTATAAACACAATCACTTATGCGCATTTTATCTGATTATCAAATTACTTTAATGCAATTCATACACGAGTCTGCGCAAGACTGATCGACAGTTTGAAAAAAAACTCCATCACACTCATTACAACTCGCACCAAAATTCCATTAAGTGTTAACACATAAAGGAGACGAAAAATTTTGAATACTGAACAGAGAGACGCATCAGGCAGTCTGTGCAAATATACTGTTACATATTCTTATATTCATTCTACGGCCAATGTCGCTCCTCCTACGTTCTTCAGCCAAAGTGATGAGAAGCGGCGCTGTGAAGAAAGGTTCGTTTATGTGTAGGATAATCGTGGTTGTGTTTCTGACCAGGCAAGTTGCTGGAGGCAAAGGTAAAAAGATCGTTCTGTCTCAATTATTCAAAAATACTGTTGAATTACACACACACACACACACACACACACACACACACACACACACACACACACACACACATACACACACACACACACACACACACACACACACACACACACACACAAGGGCCAGGAGCTGTGAACTGACCCTTGCAACCACAAAGAGGTGAGTACACAGGAGCTATGATTCGACCCATTTAACCACAAAAAAAGGTGAGTACACACTCACATACGCACGCAAAACGCGAACCTATTACCTTTAATATTACAGGCGAGTGTCTCTTTTGGTTCGACTTTCCAAGTGTAATGAGCTACATTTGTTCAAAACGATTTCGCTATAGCTTTACAGTGCGCCAAAAAAACGCAGTGAATCAAACGCTTGTTAGCTGGAGTAGGGAATCTGACAAACGTGTGTATCGTCTAGAGGATGAGGCTTATCACCGTCGAGCAGTTGTCAGATTCAACGGATATATTGTGTTTTGTAGGAGTCAGGTTCATCACCTGTGTTGTGTAGGGGTCAGGTCACGTCACCACTCATGTCGTGCAATGGTCAGGTGTCGGTGTCTTGATTATTTCTGCTCCATTTTTCATGGCAATATCAACAAATGTGTGCGTGTGGGAGCCCGAGGCGAGTTTTGCAACATGTGGCTTTGAGCTATGTGGCATGATGTAGGATGTGGAAGACTGTAGGATGTGGAAGACTGTAGGGTATGGCAGGCTGTAGGGTGAGGCAGGCTGTAGGGTGTGGCAGGCTGTAGGGTGTGGCATTGTAGAGTATGGAAAGCTGTAGGGTGTGGCAGGCTGTAGGGTGTGGCAGGCTGTAGGGCGTCCAAAGTTGAAGTTTGCACCAGACCTAACACCACTATTGCCATTTTCTAGTCAAAAGGCTTTCAAACTGTGTTCCGTGAAACCTTGGGGTTTCGCGGAAACTGAGTTCCGCGGAGCATATCATGAGTGACTGAGGGAGGGGAGAGAGAGAGAGAGAGAGAGAGAGAGAGAGAGAGAGAGAGAGAGAGAGAGAGAGAGAGAGAGAGAGAGAGAGAGAGAGAGAGACAGACGACTCTTACTGCCAGTGGAAAATAGGAGCCCACATTACTGATATGGTAAATCTTCCTATTTTTCTTTTTAGATTTAGTTTAATTAGGTTTGACAGTAACACATGCTCTGAGAATTTAAGCTTAAGCACAAGTAAGGAAATAAGACTAAGGCCACATCAGCTCTAGTATTACATGGAATGGTAATAGAGACAAACCCGACGGACTGAACTGAATATGAAAAAGAGCTGAGTTAGAGTAGTCTTGAGTTCTGTGAAATTACCAAGGCATCTTGAACCAAATATTCTGACATATAAGGTAGAAGTGGTGAGCATTTAAAAACAAATCGGCCAAACTTCATGACAAAAAAGATACAATTTTGCACAGTTGTGGGTAAAGACAATAAACAAGCTCGTGTCTTCATACTGACTTTGTTATTATTTAGGAGATGCAGACGAAACTCACACCTTCATAGAAAAGTGTGATGAAATGGCGTGCAAAAGATATGGTAAAATATATGATGGATCATTTTTGGGCAAAAAAACAAAAATGAATAATGATAATAAGTTTCTAGATACATCAAGGATATATCAGTTTTTTTGTGAAGCAGAACTAGAAGACGAGTGACACTGAATCCTGAAAGTTTCTCGCTTCAGCTGAACAAATCTACCGACCTTGAATCGGTTTTACAAATTGCCAGAAGATAAATCTTTCTTCATAGGGGCGCCCTGTTGAGCTAGTACACATAAGTAAACATTGTTAGATTCAGTTGACATACTTCGTTGATATATTTACACAGCTCACTGAACTTTATGTTTCAGTGGAAGAGATTAATGTAACTAGTTTTAAGTTGAGAATAAAATGGATACTGTTCAAGTTTCTTTTCTTTCCCTAACGAATAAAGCTCCCTCAGTGAGAGAGTCAAAATTTTGGTGATAAATCTTTCTGATTTGCGTAACAAATAAGGGGAATATTTTCTTCTTTTATCAGTAACATGAGACTTGAGTGTCGGATTCCTTTTCTATGTAACTGTAACTGTGTGTAAATTACTATTAAAAGGAAAGGAATAACCTAGAGCAGCAGTTCTCAACCCGAGGGTGTTCGCCTCCCGTCTACGGTAAAATGAAGGCACGAATCCACAGCATAAATAATAAAGAATATGTGGTGTATTTGCTCCTTTTACAGATTCTCTTGAATAGTTAAAATCAAAAAGTTTAGAATGAAAGCTAGTTTTCCAATTTTCCTAATTATATAAACTCCTGATTTTTTACATTTAAATTGTATACGAAGGAAGGAGAGGATGAGGGAGATCATGAGGTTAAGAACCACTGATCTCGAGATATTTTGGCTGATGTGACTTAAAAAAAATTCATTATGTTGAAATTATTAGTTTCTGGATTTAGATATTAAAAGAATAGTCTGAAGCTGCCACACAAGCCTTGAAATATCTTACTGATTTTGCAAAAATATATCTATGCCAGAGAAGTTTCTCTTTATGTACGAGGAAAAAACTGAAGGAGGATAAATATAGAAAATGATTCGAAGGTGAAGAGCAACAACATCCAAGTCAATAACTCAGAAATTACTCACATTTCATTATTTATGCACTGAAATTGTTAATTCTATACCATGCATATCTACTACTTTTTTATGTAATTTATAAATAGGTCAACACATACAAATTGTCATTTTTCCTCCTCATAAATTTCTGAATTTATTTTTTTTGCGTGTAAAATTCACATAACCGTATAATTCATTTTTTTATTAACACATCTGCCGTTTCCCACCAAGGCAGGGTGACCAGTAAAAGAAGAAAGACTTTCATCATTCACTCCATCACTGTCTTGCCAGGGGTGTTGATATGCTGCAGTTGAAACACTGCAGCATATCAACACCCCTCCATCAGAGCGCAGACACTGTACTTCCCACCTTCAGGACTCAAGTCTGGCTTGAGTCCTGGAGGTTTTCCTGAATCCCTTCATAAATGTTACTTTGCTCACACTCCAACAGCACGTCAAATCATAAAAACTATTCATGTCTACTCGCTCCTATCTAACACGATTACGCACGCTTTACCCCCCTCCCTCCAACCTATCTAAGGCCGACCCCTATCCCACCTTCCTTCCACTACAGATTTATACGCTCTCTAACTCATTCGATTTTGTTCCATCCTCTCTAAATGTCCACTTCAACCCTTTCTGTGCCCTCTGGATAATACTTTTAGAAACCCTGCCATTTCTAATCTCCAAGCTACGGATTATCTGTATTATATTCGCACCACACATTGCCTTCAGACATCAACTTCTTGTTGCAACATTCACCAACCATGTAACATTCACAACCATGTAAGAGCGTTGGTAACACTATATTTTCATACATTGCCCTCTTTCCTTCCATGGATAATATTTCTTTTCTCCACAGACTCCCCAGTGCTCTAACATTTTTTCCCTCATCAGTTCTATAAGTCACCTCGTCTTTCATTTGCTGACAAGTCCACTCCAAAATATCCTTATACATTTACTTCAATATTCCCTCCCTCCAGTCTGATATCTAATCTTTCATTACCTAAATATTTTTATCCTCATCACTTTGCTCTTTCCTACTTTCACTTTTAATTTCTTTTTAATTCCCTTCCAAACTTATTCACCAACCTCTGCAACTTTTCTTCAGAATCTCCCAAAAGCACAGTGTCATCAGGAAAAAGCAACTGTGACACCTCCCACTTTGTGTTACATTCTTTATCTCTTAATACCGCAATATTAATATATTACATAAAATAGTATAAACTGTATTTTATTATCATTTGCCTTGTAACATTCAAATTATACCTGTTGGTCAAGATTCCGGAATGTTTTTAAATGTTAGGAGTTCGTGGCTTCAGAAAAGTTTGAAAACCTATGGACTAGTGAATCCGAAGCTGCATGTCTCATATAATTACCTACATTTATTTGGGTAAGCTCCTTCGTTCCGCATTGTCCGCCTTCTATTCCATCTACTGCTTCTTCTGCTACTGACTACTATTATTGCTTCGTCGGGTGCCACTACTTTTGCTGCTGCTGCTGATTGTTACATTTTATTTGCTGTTGTTGCTACTTCTGCTGCAGCGTCTGCTGTTGCTACTGCTGTTTCTTCTGCTGATACTGCTTTTGCTGCTACTGCTAATTTTGTTATAACTGGTGCTGGTGATGGTGGTGGTGGTGCTGCTCTTGTTATCGTTGCTTCTCTTGCTATCGTAGCTGCTTGGATGCTGCTGCCGCCACAATACAGCACCGCTGATGAATCACGAGGCAGCGGACGTAAAAACCTGTCACACTCAGTACCAGAGCTGAAGCAAGTTGTTAAATAATTACCGTATTGATGGGATGAGTGGCCGGATGAATCTACCGAGAATATAATAGATAGCCGGTAATAATATGCAATTATGTTAAGGATGAGGGTGTACGCATATCATTAGATCTCACCAGCATAGGTGATGAGGTGAAAGCAATGGGACTCGAAGCCTACACGGTATGTTGGCCGCCACTCACAGGGGGAATATACTGGAGGCGGCCTTGCCACATTATGCAGCTAATGTAAGCAGACAGTTAAGACAGGAGCTCCTGGGGTGTTTTTTTTTTATCACTGTAGGGGCTCGAGGGATGTGAGAGACGGAGCCTAGACACGCACATCGTGCCTGTCAATCACCCTCGCACCTCCCGTCTGGGTTAGTTGAAGGTCGAGGCAGGACAGGAAGAGGGCGAATATTTTTTTTTTAAATCTTTGGCACACCCACAATGTGTGCTTGCCCTGTTATTAATATCAGCTATATTGGTTACATTGTGGGAACAAAAACAAGCTATGTTTCACTGTTATACTTCATCACACAGGACGAGTTTCTTATATAGAGCAATGAAGTCTCAGTCTAAGCTAGGAGACTTCAGTAGGGCGATGAGGACATTATCACGGCGGCTGGAGGGTGGGGCTCGAGTGACGGGGGGAGGGGTATGCTAGTAAGGTGTAGGGGGAAGGGGAGGTAAGGAGGTTAAATTAGAGTGGGTGGACAGAGCTGTAGTTACCATTATCATCATGACAGGTTGAGTTGTCTGGATACGATCAAAGAGAGGGCGCTAGTTAATACACAGGCTGGGTAGAAGGGCTGAAATGAAGCTATCAATTCTGATCCTGTAGGTGTTGAAAGGCAGTTCTCCGCTCTATGTTCAGTACTGTATAGTCGCTGGGGGGTTCTCATATTCCATTTCACCCATGTCAGACGTATTTGGGATAAACACTATGTTTCGCTGATTTATCTCCTCGTCTCTCTATTGACATGTTCTTAACATGCTGACACAAAGTTTTCCTTAACCGCATCCGTTAACTTAACTCTCCACCTTCCTGGTCCAATCGGGTCCAAGTTCTCCCAGTCTAATTCTTTGTGGTTGAAATCACCTACGATAAGTACGTTTTCTTTAATCCTATGTCCACTCCTAGCTGCTTCTATGGTGTCAGCCATTGCTTTGTGGTATTTATCATATTATTGTCTTAGTCTCCTGCTGTTAAGTGGTGGGTTGTACATCACTGCCGCTACTACTTCTTTGGTTCCCATTCTTAATTGGAGTTTCTTCTGAATTCCACTGATTTCTGATAACCAGTGCCACTCCTCTACCCCCCCTTTTCCTCTTTTACTTATCACTTGATATCCTCGTGGGAATATCGCACCCGATATTTCAGTGTGTGTGTGTGTGTGTGTGTGTGTGTGTGTGTGTGTGTGTGTGTGTGTGTGTGTGTGTGTGTGTGTGTGTGTGTGTGTGTGTTTGTTTTATTTAAATACGATTACCAGCATAATCGTCATATAAATAACTTAACATTCCTCTGAACAGCCGATAAACAGGGCTAAGCGCAATTTTGCTTCTACTTAAGACCATTACCAATTTACAGTTTATTTGTCAAAAAAGTCTACCTATTTTACTTATTACTTGGGAGAAAGAAATATAGTACATATTCTTTGAGGATTATAAACGCGAAAATAATCCGACGTGAAAGTGAAAAATGAAACAGGTCTGCGAACACATCTGAGTGAACGATGTATCAAGTAACCAATCGCAGCGAGTGAATGAACGATACCCGGGCCAGCAGAGTGAGGGGAAGGAGGGGTGAAGGACTGATATGTGAATGTTCACAGCCATAACACGCACACACAGCACTACCTTCGTGCCTACGAAACAATTCGAGAAAGGTAACGATATCGCAGGGCCATTTCGCAGGTTCAATCTAGATCAAGCGCCCTTTATCGCTCATTAAACACTGAGTGATACAGCCATGGCTGGAGTCGTACCTGTCAATCACCGCTCACTACATCACGGCTGAGGTAAGGTATGTGAGGCAAGAGGCAGGCAAGCGATACCAGACCGTGTTGCTGGTGCAAGTAGGTGGCGCTCGGGTGATAATGTCTACACTTGTGACAATCACATTTTTTTATTGACATCATTCCTGGTTGCACAAATACGTACCGTATTTTCCGGCATATAAGGCGCACGACAGAAGTATCATAACTGTAAATACGTAATCATATTCAAGGATTAATTACCCTTTTACTTTACGCTAAAGCGTAACCCAAAGCCTACCTTAGACCTTGGCCTTGAGCATATAAGGCGCAGGGTGATTTTCCAAGACTTCTTTTGTGGGAAAAAACCGCGCCTTATATGCCGGAAAATACGGTGATAAAATATTTGTTTTCCTTTTTTCCCCCCTAAATACATAGCACATAATCATTTTTTCTTACTAATTTTACTGGGAGACAGAGTACAGCTAAATTTTTCCAACATTTCAAAAATACATAAAGTTGTATAATACTCTGTTGAAGTCAAAGGAATGACATAGATAAAGCCCCAGAAAAGGCAAAGGTCACCACTCATCAATGTTTAGCTCGCGAGAATAAAGAATAACAGCTCTTATCCAGAGGATGTCATCGCGGCACCTTGTAGGAGTAAAATGAAAGGTATGAGGGAAGACACAGGTTGGTAGTTTGAGCTGTCTTGTGGTAATTCTCAATTGGAAATAACATAAAGCACAGTATCTCTGAGAAGAGTGAATATAAATACAGAATAAGTGTACATCTAGCAAGTTACTGAGAGCGAGAAATAGTAGAGAGAGAGAGAGAGAGAGAGAGAGAGAGAGAGAGAGAGAGAGAGAGAGAGAGAGAGAGAGAGAGAGAGAGAGAGAGAGAGAGAGAGAGAGAGACGCAACCTTGCGGCGGAAGACTAATAGTTGAATATTAGAGGTGAGGTGAGGCATACTGATAGAAGTAATAGCTGGCCTCTGAACTGTATCAAATGTTTCACCACAGGGAGCTGGCCTTAGCCGTGAGGTGCAGTTCTTGGGTTCGATTCCGAAGCATCTCTGGGCAAGCCCGAGTCACAACCCTCATCTAAAGCTGTAGTACCGTTTTGCGCTGGGTTGGGAAGGGCCAATTGCTTGGATCAAGATCCCTTCACCAATATCAAAGCATCCTATCGTGTTACTTGTTGTATTTATCTCAACTGTTACTTCCTGTTTTAATCTCAACTGTTACGTGCTGTTTTAATCTCAACTGTTACGTGCTGTTTTAATTCCAACTGTTATTTGCTGTTTTAATCCTACCTGTTACTCGCTCTTTTAACCCTACATGTTACTTTCTATTTTAATCCCACATATTACTTTCAATTATAATCCCACATGTTACTTTCTATTATAATCCCACATGTTATTTTCACTTATAATCCTACATGTTACTTTCAATTATATTCCCACATGTTACTTTCTATTATAATCCCACATGTTACTTTCAATTATAATCCCACATGTTACTTTCAATTATAATCCCACATGTTACTTTCAATTATAATCCCACATGTTACTTTCAATTATAATCCCACATGTTACTTTCAATTATATTCCCACATGTTACTCGCTGTTCTCAGCTCTTCCAATACATGAATTTGTTTGTCTGAATTCAAATATGCAGGCAAAAGCATAGTTCATATTTGTATTATTGATAATCAGGCTGTCTTATCTAGTGAGGAACTGAAAAAAACCTTCCCATAATGGTGTTGACAGTGAGTGGTTTAAAAATGCGAGCAAGGTTTTTTTTCCTTGAAATAAAACGTGTAGTGTTTGCTCAACCTGTTTGTATCAAGTTTCAGAGTTTTTAACATGGTATCATGTTCCGGGTTTTTTAATATGGTATCATCATCCAGGTTTTTAACATGGTATTGTATACCAGGTTTTTAACATGGTATCATCCAGGTTTTTAACATGGTATCATGTTCCGGGTTTTTTAATATGGTATCATCATCCAGGTTTTTAACATGGTATTGTATACCAGGTTTTTAACATGGTATCATCCAGGTTTTTAACATGGTATCATGTTCCGGGTTTTTTAATATGGTATCATCATCCAGGTTTTTAACATGGTATTGTATACCAGGTTTTTAACATGGTATCATCCAGGTTTTTAACATGGTATCATGTTCCGGGTTTTTTAATATGGTATCATCATCCAGGTTTTTAACATGGTATTGTATACCAGGTTTTTAACATGGTATCATCCAGGTTTTTAACATGGTATCATGTTCCGGGTTTTTTAATATGGTATCATCATCCAGGTTTTTAACATGGTATTGTATACCAGGTTTTTAACATGGTATCATCCAGGTTTTTAACATGGTATCATGTTCCGGGGTTTTTAATATGGTATCATCATCCAGGTTTTTAACATGGTATTGTATACCAGGTTTTTAACATGGTATCATCCAGGTTTTTAACATGGTATCATGTTCCGGGGTTTTTAATATGGTATCATCATCCAGGTTTTTAATATGGTATCATCATCCAGGATTTTAACATGGTACTGTATGCCAGGTTTCTACCACATTTACAATATATCTGAACAATTCGATTGTGACTGCAACATTTTTGTTATCTTTCTTCACCCTAAAAGTAAAAACCGTGTTGATAAAACGAATATAAATGTAGTAACAATGTAATACTTTACAAGCGGTGTCGTCTGTAAAGTATTACATGTTACTTTTACTATTGTCTCTTTATTACATGTTACTTTTACTATCGTCTCTTTATTACATGTTACTTTTACTATCGCCTCTTTATTACATGTTACTTTTACTATCGTCTCTTTATTACATGTTACTTTTACTATCGCCTCTTTATTACATGTTACTTTTACTATCGTCTCTTTATTACATGTTACTTTTACTATCGTCTCTTTATTACATGTTACTTTTACTATCGTCTCTTTATTACATGTTACTTTTACTATCGTCTCTTTATTACATGTTACTTTTACTATCGTCTCTTTATTACATGTTACTTTTACTATCGTCTCTTTATTACATGTTACTTTTACTATCGCCTCTTTATTACATGTTACTTTTACTATCGCCTCTTTATTACATGTTACTTTTACTATCGCCTCTTTATTACATGTTACTTTTACTATCGTCTCTTTATTACATGTTACTTTTACTATCGTCTCTTTATTACATGTTACTTTTACTATCGTCTCTTTATTACATGTTACTTTTACTATCGCCTCTTCATTACATGTTACTTTTACTATCGCCTCTTTATTACATGTTACTTTTACTATCGTCTCTTTATTACATGTTACTTTTACTATCGCCTCTTTATTACATGTTACTTTTACTATCGTCTCTTTATTACATGTTACTTTTACTATCGCCTCTTTATTACATGTTACTTTTACTATCGTCTCTTTATTACATGTTACTTTTACTATCGTCTCTTTATTACATGTTACTTTTACTATCGTCTCTTTATTACATGTTACTTTTACTATCGTCTCTTTATTACATGTTACTTTTACTATCGCCTCTTCATTACATGTTTCTTTTACTATCGTCTCTTTTATTACATGTTACTTTTACTATCGCCTCTTCATTACATGTTTCTTTTACTATCGTCTCTTTATTACATGTTTCTTTTACTATCGTCTCTTTATTACATGTTTCTTTTACTATCGTCTCTTTATTACATGTTACTTTTACTATCGCCTCTTTATTACATGTTTCTTTTACTATCGCCTCTTTATTACATGTTACTTTTACTATCGTCTCTTTATTACATATTTCTTTTACTATCGCTTCTTTATTTTATATCATGCTGTCTCCAGCCTGGACGATCAGGTCTTGATCCACCGGGAGGCCTGGTCAAGGACCGAGCCGCGGGGGGCGTTGACCCCCGGAACGATCTCCAGGTAGATTCTAAGGTAAATAGGGTGTTCCTATCAACGGCTCCGTAATGTACATTAAAGGTTCAACAGTCCACTTAAATTGATACTGAGCTTGTGAGGGGAAAAGAATTAAGTTGCAGAAACAGGTTTTAATTTTTGCCACCTTTCACTCTTTTTGTCATTTAATCTTATTTGAAGAATATTCAGTTTCCGAAATTATATTTACACTATCATTATCTACTCTCTATTTTCACAACAAATTCCTCATAGTCACAAAATAAGTCGGATTATTAAAAGTTTATTGCTTACATTCCTCAATCCATATTCCGTTCAGTGATATCGGCAGTGTCGACAAATTTAGACGAAAGGAAAAATATCTTTACCGTTTATGCCGAAAGAGATGTTGGGTTCTTAGAGAGGCGCCCTGTAGAGTGGCACCTACCCCTGAGAACAGATTACTCTAACTTTACCACTGCCTTAAGGTGACCCAGCTTCGGTAGGGTTCTTCACACACTGCCGTCATCAGAACACCACCGAGATGTTTTTCCAATAAAATCGTGATCTGAAGAGTGTCTTTATCTTCAGTAGTTCTGGCACTATGCCATTTAGATCCAGCCTGATAATATACTTGCTGGAGAACACAAAGGCACAATACCCTGACTGGAACAATACACAAATAACCCGCACATAGGAGAAAGGAACTTTATGATGACGTTTTGGTCCGACTTGGACCATCAACTAGTCACACTTACACAAGAAAGTAAGGGAGCCAGGATATATACGAGAGGAGAGCAGGGACGGGACAAAGAGAGGAGGAAGAAAGAAGGTAATTGGAGATACTTCTTTCCTCCTCTCTTTGTCCCCCCTCTTTGTATATATACTCCTCTCGTATATATACTCTCTCCCTTACCTTCGTGTGTTAATGTGACTGGTTAATAGTCCAAGTCGGACCGAAACATCGTCATAAAGTTTCTTTCTCCTATGTGCGGGTTGTGTATACTTGCTGAATCTGTGGTCAATCATAAGAGATAATTCCTAAGAACATCCTTTCAATGATTCCATCTTTCCATCACTTATTCGATAACTCTGAAATTATATATAATGCTGTTATTACTTCTAGATCCTGCTTGTTATCTTGGTTGACAACTTAAGTCTAAAGCTTGTCTGCTAAAGAAGGCATCAGGTAGGCCGAAATACTTATCTTCTGCTTTATTTTCATGTTTCTTTGTGATTTTTACTAATATTCATTAAAATAAATGGTAGAAGGCTAAATTGCCAACAGTTTTATAAGTTTTTCTTCATTTCCTTTCTTGTAAACAAGTTTCTTTCATGAGCTCTATAAGAATTATTTCACAGCATTTTTAAATATTATTATTATTTGGAAGTACTAAATCCGTGCGTTATCTAATTATTCACCCTTTGTTATATATACAATTTTATATCGTGTCTTCTCTCTGCGTTGTCTCGTTCTTGAGACACATGATGGACTAGGAACATATGCTCGTTTCTCATTTCAGTTTCTACTAAATCACTCTCAGCTCTAAATATATATAGTGAATTCCTTCTTATGACGCAATATTTTTGTCAGACTGGTAATGCGAATCTTCTCCATCTTAAACTGCTAGAAAAATTTGGGATCTATGGATGTTTATAAGTTTTTCTTTTTCCCAAAACACGGCAGAATATATATTAATCTTTTATGGTGTGTTTCCGAGCTCTAAAGAACTTGTCATTCTAAACTGCTTTTATTATTTTCAGCTTTCGTTTCTCTCTTTCCTCGATATAATTTCATTTATTTCTGAAGCAGCTTTCTCAGTGTCTCAGAATAATTTTACAAATATTTCCTCTCGTAATTACTGCTCGTGGTGACTTACATCATTAAAATCTTTGGAAAAAACTGCTTAATATTATTCCCCCTAGCAAATTAGTCACTATATCATTAAGGTAAAACTAGAATCAATTTGGTACTGGCTGTAAAAGGCAGAACCGCATCCAGCCGCCCATCTTCTACGCCGGGCACCATCTATCCAATCATCTAACAAGCCAGTCAGAAAACCAACACGAAAACTAGAACCAACAAAAAATCCGGCTAGCTAGACACAAAGCCAGCATGCCAGCCAGCAAGAAATCAAAACAACAAGAAAGCCAATTATCCAGCAAGCCAGTTAGCTAGCCAAAGAAAGGCAGTAGGTCATCCAGTGAATTCAGAATTGAGACGTCACATGAACTGGACACACCGTCACCCAAAAGTGTTACGAACTCATATACCAGGTACCTATTCAGTATTGGTTACTTCCATGTCACCACTTATAATTGCATACATAATGAAACGAAATTAGCTGTAGCGTTATCACCTGGTTCTGAGTGCCAGGTAGCTTCGAACTTTCATGTCTCCCACCACAAAAGTCTTATGAAAAAATCTGCGTTGTATTGGAACACTAACCCTGTGTTCAGATAGAGAGCACTACACGCGTGTATTCGAAAATTACTTTCAATAACTAACTCTGTAAGCATCTGTTCGGAAGTTACAATGTATAACTATAACCAACTTCTCGGGAGTTATATTGTAAGGAGGAATTCGGGACACACACTTTTATACCTTTTTGTCTACATTATTTTAAAGAGTTTGTCTGAGGTTGCTGTTGCATAATTCAGTCTCTTATTTACAGTTACTAGACGCCATTAGGAACAGTTAATGCACAGTGACCTTGTAAAACATTCGTCAGTCTGAAACGAGAGCTTGATAACTTCGACGAATAAGCTGAATGTATGAAAGACAGTCAAAACCTAGTAAATCAAACATGCGTAGACAGAGGAAATCTTTATTGAAAAACGATGTCTCGCTCGGTGATTGCTTTACTAATTGATAAAGTCCTCATTGAACAAAACGTCATTTTAATGAAGACTTGTTCTGTCTACGTGTGTCCGATTTAAAACAAGGTGACAGATTACGACTGAATACGAATGAGTGAAACAGCTAGCCACATCACAGTGATACCAACAGTTTTGTTGACATCTAGGCTGTGTTTGCTGAGTGACATGAAAGATCGTAAGCTGGACGAGTGATGCTCTCATATCAGCGATCAGTAACCATGGTTTAGAGGAAATTCATGACATCTCATGTCCCGAGCACCGATTTAGGCTTTCAGTTTGCCTCTCACCTGTCGTTGCTGGTACAAGGCGATTTTCTGAATGAGAAGAGGTGAACAATCTTCTCTGGCTATCTACCTTCCACCCAACCTCCACTGCCTCACTACCATTCTCCACTGCCTTTCTTCTTCCATTTTCACCCATCGTTGCCTCATCTTTCCCCGTCACTCTCTACCTTCCTAAACCTCCTTGTCGTTTTTAAATCCATCCCTTTCTTTCATTCTCTCCAGAATCTCTCTCTCTCTCTCTCCATCATCAAACTGTTATGTCATGTTTATGTGAAGCGGTATTTAGTGCTGATCAAGCTATGTTGGTGACCAAGGCCAGCTGAGTGATACCTGTAAGTAGTTTATGTGACTCTGAATGACAATTCTCAAATATTTTTCACTATCTGACATTAATATGCAGTAACAGAAAATTAACCTGAACTGGCCTTGCTGTAAATCGCATTACGTTATTATAATAATTTGTATATTGGGCACTAAATCCGTATGGATTATTCCAGACAGTGAGCGATGGAAGCTCAATCCTCTGTCCGCTTACAAGAAAAATACGATGCCTACGTCCACTTTGTGACTCGTCGTATCTGATGTACATGTATTTAAATCTTCCACAGGTCATTTCTACTCCTATCACTCGTATTTTACGCTTGTCGTTTATCGGCATTTATCTCACCCCCGCTGTTTCTTATTCTGGCTTGCCTCAACCCTCACTCAAGTAGCGTGTACCTCACACAATAATATTCATACTCTCAAATCACAATGAAGCCAAATGGCAAGAACAGGTTTTAAAATGTGGTGTTTTATATGAACCAGACTTGAGTACTTGTGAGGGACACACTTCTATTACACACACACACACACACACACACACACACACACACACACACACACGGGGCCAGGAGCTATGACTAGACTCCTGAAACCACAATTAGGTCAGTACACACACACACACACAACTACAATTAGGCGAGTACAATTAGGTAAGTACACACACACACACACACACACACACACATATATAAGCAGCTATAAAAGAACGTCCTTATGGGAAGACGATAATATTTTTAATATACACGACTTATCAGAAAGAACAGAAATATGTAAGTATGTTTGCAGATGATGACACAGTCCTGGGAAAATAAACATCAAAAATAACTAAATTACTATAAAATGACTTGAATAAACTGAGCAAACTGAGTGATGATGAATGTTGGAATTTATTGTAAATACTGGCCATGTAATGGAAATGGGATTAATATAGACTGTGTAAAAAATATTGAAAATATTAGAGAAAGGCATTTAGGGCTTAATACTGAAAAAAAAGTCACGTGAGAAACTCACTTTTTACTACACTAATTAAATATAAAATAGATAGCAAATATAATAATGTAGAAATGACAAAACAGCTAATTAAAACATATGTTCAGGCCTAAACTTAAAAAAAAAAATTGGATAAATTACTAAAGGTTCAAAGCAAAGCTGCAAAATGGCCACCAGAGCTGAAAAATATGAGTTATGATAAAAGGTTAGGAAGACTAAAGGCGTCCACGCTCACCAGCTGACAGGAGGAGAGAAGACATGATAACCACAAACAAATAAGGTCATAAAAGAATATTAAAGAGGAGGAAAATTAGGAATATATAACAGGGTCAAACTCTTTGAAATAAAGTGCACAGTAGTAAGAGGGAACAGAGAAAAAACAAAAAGATACATGATTCATTGTGATTTTCCTAACATCTCAGGGTGGGCAGCTGAACGAGAAGATGAGAGAAAATACTACGCACAGTTTCATGAGTAGGCATGATAGAGGAGAAGAGGCAAGGAACCAGTAACGCTAACCAATAAAAGGTTAACAGTCGAGATCGGGAGCAGAGACTCGACTTCCACAAAAACAAGTTGGCGAGTACACACCCACATATATACTATGACCGAGGTCCTCCATCAGCCTCTGCATTATTCATGTCAAACTACGTGTATTTAAGGCAGCAATTAAGCCTAATACGAAGATTGACTACGGTCGTTGATGAAACCAGCCAGGCCAGTTATACAAGTTTGCTGAGGAGGTTCCTTGAATTAGCTTCCGGAGCATAACTTGCACGAAATTACAAGGCAGCTTAGGATATATAACAATTTGGGGTCATCCTTATTTGTTCGTTATCATGTTTATTACCCATTATGTGGTCGCTGGTGTGTGTGTCTATGTGTTTGTACTTACTTGTGGTTGCGGGGCTAGTGTCTCAGCTCCTGGTCCCTTTTCTCCGCTGGTCGCTGCTGGACTTCTCTTCTCGCTGCGTGAGCCCTATCGTACCTAATCTTAAAACTATGTATGGATCCCGCCTATCTTGGTCAGATGGTAGCTTTCCTTTTCCTCTTCTGTTTTTATTCTCCTCGATAGTTTAGCATTTGTTAAGAGAGATACATTTCTTCTGGCATGTTATTCATGTACTCAGAATCAGTACTGGTCCCAGAACCGATCCTTGTGCTATCCAGTTTGTCACACTTCTTAACTGCATTGCCTTTTCTTCCTGTTAGGTATTCTTTGATCCATTAGAGTTCCTTCCCTGTTAGTCTTCCTTGTTCCTACAACTTTTGCTCAGAGGTCTTCTTACAAAGAACGTGCAGTCCATCACCCATCTCTCTCGTTCCCCTCATTTCTATCACCTTGTCTTAGAACTCAAGAAAGTTTGTAAAACAGGATTGCATGTGAAGCCTCTCCTTTCCAGGTGTTTTACTACTGTTTTGAGTATCTTCTTTGCCTAACAGAGTATGAACGTTAATGATACTGACCTGTAGTTTAATGTTACCTGGCTGTGCCCTTTCTTAAATATTGGTATTACATTCGCTGTCTTCACACCTCTCGCAGTTGCTTTGTATCGCCTGACTTACTGTAAAGTTTAGCACCTTGATTGTGCACTCTCTCTCAGACACCATGATGACAGTCTGATTACAGCCTTTGATGTAACTAACTCGCTAAGCAGATTCTTCTGTTGTATGTACTGTGTCTAATACTCGTTAGTGTAGTCTTTCTCTTTAATCCTCTGGTACTGACCTTATATCCTCCAAGAATACCTCCTTAAAGTGATTGTTCAACTCCTCACAGACTTCCTTCATGTATTTTTATCCGGTCCTTGACTGCCGCCTTCCTTCTGATGAACAACGATTCATATTTAGGTATCTTGTTCCCACATTGTAACCCATTCTCTCCTCTTATCCATACATATTCATTTCTGGCAATTCTGATCGCTTTCCTGCTTTCTACTGTTCTTTGCCTCCTATATTTTAACATACTCTTGCACTTTTAGCTTTTGCCTCCTTCATCTCTGATTAAATAACGGGTTCTCTCTCTGTTCTTATCATTGCCTCTTCTACACTGAATTTAAATTTTTCTTCTGCCTCCTGGCACCTTCCATCTAAAAACTCCATCTCCTCATTCGTTGTTTTCCTTCCAAGTCCCTTTCCCACTGTACTGCATTCAGGAAATCTCTCGTTCTTGCAGAATCTCACCTTCTGAAATCTGGTTTAATCCTTTCTTTCCAAGTACTTCATATTTATTTCCACTAAGTATTTAAACTTCAGCACTGTGCACTGTATAGCTACCACCCAGGGTCTCTCATATTCTATATCGCTTACTTCGGATGCACCTACATATGGCAAATATTAGGTCCAGCCTTGTTGCTATGTCCCTGACACGTTGGCTCAGTGTTTTTCATTACTGTAGACCTCCAAGTAGCTGATTTTCCGTGTAGAATACCTCCTACTTAGTTAAAATCGATTAATATCTCCTATTTTCAGCCATAGACACATAGGCTTTTGTTGCTGCTTCTGCTTTAGCGTCTACTGTAGCAGAAGTTGTGTCATTATATTCCTGCCTTGGTCTCCTGCGATTTAGTGGTGAGCTGAACATCACTGCAATCGCCACCTTGGGTCCCTCAGCTTGAGTGTACCTACTATGCAGTGCTTTGACTTCACTTCGGTTAATCCTCCAGTGGTTCCTGCTTGGCAGTGCACCTACTGCTCTTTCTCTGTTCCCTATGTCCGTTCTCAAGAACTCGATATCCTGCTGGGAATATTACATCTGTTATCTTCTCTATAGTTTGACCTCTGTAATAACTATGATATTTGATGGCACCTCTGAGATTCTTTCATTCCATTTGTCGCTCTTGTCTGATACTCGGCATCTGTGTACGATACTTTGTTTCTTTCTCTGTGTTCCGGTTTCTCTGTGTTCCTGTTTCCTGCCCGTGGGGGAAGTGGGTTACAGGTAAGAGTGGTGGTGGTTGGGGGGGGGATGAAGCGTCTTGTGGATGTGGGTGAGAATGGGGTTAAAGTGTGGTTGGTTATGAGTTATTGTGATTGAGTAGGAAGGGAAGCTGGGGCTAGAGATGGGTGTGTGGAGGCTTGGCGTGGTTTAACCCTGGAGGCGAGACACCACTCTTGTTGTCTATCTGAAATTCCTTTCTGCGTTTGTCTGAGTTTTATTCTCTTTCTTACCTGTTCCCTCTTCTTTTCAGTTCTGTTACGGTCCAGAACATAATGATATCTATCGGTACTCGTCAACCATGCTTTTGTTTCACGATCTTGCCACATGCCATCTTAGACATAAGAGTCTGTTTGGTTGCCATTTGCCTATGGAGTACTTTTCAGTTCGCTTAGAATTTGCCATCTGTCTTACTTCGGCCTTTCTTAATGTGATTTTAGTTATAATGGTTATCTCTCATTTCTAATTTCCTCTCTTCAGCTGTCCTGCTGTCTCGTCTATAAAGACGGTAAAATATCAGCGGCCTTCCTTCTTCCTTCCCCTGTTTCTCCTTCCAGTATGCCATGTTTGTTATTGTTATTAAAAAGTTCTGTGTGTGTGTGTGTATGTGTGTGTGTGTGTGTGTGTGTGTGTGTGTGTGTGTGTGTGTGTGTGTGTGTGTGTGTGTGTGTGTGTGTGTGTGTGTGTGTGTGTCTACTGTTTCATAATAATATAGACATACCTATAACAAAAGGGGGGAATTGAATGATAGTTCTAGGCTTTTCGTGTTGTAATCATCACATCATTAGGAGCTTACAGTGTTGCAGAAATAGAGGAAACCCAGGAAAGTCAGGGGAACGACTATCGACCCTCATTCTGGATTTCAAATTATTTTTGCGACACTGCAAGCTCCTGATGAGTTGATTGCAACACGAAAAGCCTACAGATATGTTCGCTATTACTGCATAAGATATACCTAATACTTGATGTGTCACAGTCATTGAGAGATGAGAGAGAGACGTCCTTTCTCTAACATCACCCAGAGATGAGCGTCGTCCCTTCTCTCCCATCACCCAGAAATGATAGAGAGACGTTCCTTCTCTACCATCACTCAGACATCTGTCCCCTCACTGAATGTAAGATAAATAATAGTTATATCTCAAAATCTTCAAGAGGCAGAAGATCTACAGCGCAACTCCCTCAAGTGATTAAGAGCTATAGATCAACCCTGGCAAGAGATCCAAGAGCTGGAGATTAACTTGAAAAAAGAACCAGGAACTTAAGGTTAACAATTTCATGAAGACTAGCATCTGTAGTGGCACAAGAGCTAGAAATCGATCCAATATTTATGCATTAACACAAATTGAAACTCAACGACAACTCATATACATAAAGGTTCTGACGTGTGTAACAGTGTTAAAAGCATCATCGCTGCTTGGAAAGACTCCGCTAAATATGTCAAACTTCAACACACCATGAAAAGTATATTTTTCCTTTTTTTTCAGTTTCTTTTGGTAGCTATTTTCAGTTTTTATCGCTCTAGAATCCTATAATAATATTTTTTTTTTCGATAAACTAGCAACGGCAGGCTAGGGCAGCTACCACCTAAACAACTCAAGCGTTAGTGCAAGATTAGTAAATTGGTACCTACGTCGTCCAGTAGCAACATGAGCCTTTAAGATACACAAGTGTTAAAATTTTGAAGTCGATCAGTACAGCCATTCTCAAAAGATTAAACGGGTATCTGTATCATTAATCTGATGAATAATATTGAGAAGCTGACATTCAGTCTAATACAAATTGAATCTTTATTTCAATAAAACAAACCAGAATTCTAAGTTTGAAACCGATCACAGGAAGAATTCTTCATTACATAGACATCAATAATTCACACTTTTTTAATGTCAGACAATTGACAAATCTGCACCAACACAACCTACAACTGTTTTGCATAGTTTTCTGCATAAGAGAGGTAGGCATTTTAAGTTCTTCAGGAGAGGCAATGTCATTTCACGGAAAAAAAATCACAAAACTTAAAATATGATTGGCCAATTGGCACCTACACCGTCCAAAGATAATGCCAACCATTCCCTAGGAAATACTAGCCTTGAAAGTTTGAAGTCTATCGGAAGAAACGTCCTCAAGCTTTCGCATGGAAACCCTGAATGAAGAAAAAAAAATCCGGCGACCACTATAGTAGCCCTGGATTAAAACTACCTACGAACGTTTACCCAATTTATTAATTAAAATCTACACCGGCTTGCTAAATCAGTGAGATCATAAAAGGAAATAACACAAAACTGTCACTGTAACTGAGTATCGAGCCGGAAAAGAAATCCTCATTTACATGTGTGTTTTACACTGCGAATTTCATTTGCATATTCGTTACATAACTTTATAATAAAGATAGAGATTATCAAGAAGCACACACATAAGGGGATATATTATATATAAAAAAGGAACCAGCTGGAATCCAGTTCACAATGTCTTGTCTTGAGATAATTGTGCCTATTTACATGATACAATCCTTATCTGCTACATCACAGGTCACCAACCTGCGGCCAGTGGGCCGCATGCGCCTAACAGGAATGTTTAATGCAGCCATCTGAACCCATTACAAAAATATATGATATTACTGCATCATTACTAAATCGATAAGTCAAGACAATAGCTTCGGGAAAAAATCCAGCAGTGAATTAGTTGAATGTGTTAGGTGTATAACTGATACGAACACCGCTATAATATGACGATAAGTTAAAAGAGGGATTATATGCATTAATATAAAATATAGCAATAAATTACAAAATTAAAAGCATTTTGGCTCGTTTAAATTCCCACAATAAGTGGCCACTGTCAGGACGCCACTGTCAGGACGCCACTGTCAGGACGCCACTGTCAGGATGCCACTGTCAGGATGCCACTGTCAGGACGCCACTGTCAGGATGCCACTGTCATGACGCCACTGTCAGGACGCCACTGTCAGGACGCCACTGTCAGGATGCCACTGTCAGGATGCCACTGTCAGGACGCCACTGTCAGGATGCCACTGTCAGGACGCCACTGTCAGGAGGCCACTGTCAGGATGCCACTGTCAGGACGCCACTGTCAGGACGCCACTGTCAGGATGCCACTGTCAGGATGCCACTGTCAGGATGCCACTGTCAGGACGCCACTGTCAGGATGCCACTGTCAGGACGCCACTATCAGGACGCCACTGTCAGGACGCCACTGTCAAATGGCAAAATAATCATACAGCTCTAACTTTCTGTCCAGGTTTAGACTTTCATGTATGAATGTATTTTGTATGGTTATCTTAAACTGTGATAACAGAGAGTAAGTTTAAGGGAAGGTGGCGCAGTGAATGTGGGGAGTCACAGTGGTGGCAGAGAGCCACAACAGAGATATGGAAGCACAATGTATTTATGGAGGAAATGTAAGCTGAGAAGCACACAGCAATGAAAGTATTAATGTGTTTATAAACCTTTTTAGGCTCCTATTGAAAAGATGGCCGCAACAAAACTCTTTGCTTAAAAGAAGAGACAAATAGGAGAAAAATTGCATATACTCAGTGAGAAGTGGAATAATGATTATCATTTTTTTACGCAACGACAAACCCATTTAACTTATATACAATAAAAATGATACTATATTTAAGAATCGCGTCACATGAACTGTTAATTGTTTCAAAGCGATGGATGAACAGAAAAGACCAGTTCACTCAAAAAAGATCGATGTCTAAGAGCAAAAAGCCTTTTAAAGCCACAGTGTTGAAAAAGTGTCTGCAATGCTAGTTAGTTATCAATATTGCTATATATATATAACCTAGACAGACAGGCAGACCAGTCATGCATTTCTCCATAAAACCGGGGGGAGGGGGGGATAGAAATGTGCCCCGACAAATATGCTTGTAAAAGGAATCGAAGTCTATTTGCATCTACAGTCACCAGACTCTTTGATGACGTGAGGGATGAGCTGTGTGACACATTAATTGACAAAGAAACACATTAAAAATATTATGGCATTACATAAGAGCAGGAACATTCTAGGCGTTGTTCAACTTCTAACTGCTATAGAGGCACATACTATAGTTTTAATATGACGGAGTTGTGTGCACTGTAGAGTATTACAGACTATACTACTACAGGAAATGTATTTATAACGGTGAGTGAATGTGCTTAATTAACCTGAGCTGGAGCAAACTGAGAAGTGTGTCAACCGATAGTGCAAGGAACGAGGCTGGAAGTAAGACTAACCAAATCACATGACGGGTGTGGATTGAACCCATGCACAATGAATCTTTAAAACTCACAGGCCAGTGCGTTAATCACTCGGCCAGGTGGCTCTATATGATTCTTCTAAGCAGGTAAGACTAGTGTAGCTGCAAGAATTAACGAAAATGTATCGAAACTGAACACTTAACTGTGTTATTCACCAGCAGGCTTTGTACAGTAAGATTCTCTGGTTCAGAAATGTGAAAAGTATTGTGTCAGACTTGAATTTGATCAAGTATCATGGCCGAGAAAGATGTAGACAACAAGGATGTGTTGTACCATGCTATAGTCGGGTAGGTGAGCGGAGGAAACGTGAGGTATTTAAGCGATTTTTTTTAATGTTGTGCGTCATATAAATGACATCTTTCTCACTAAGAGTTCTAAAGAATTGGATTTCTTACTTAACATTCTTGAATAATGTAGCAGTACATTTGAATAATTTGAGACTAAGGTTGCAGAGTAAAGGATAGTTGGCCCTCAAATGTATGCTTATGCAAAAGTTCTTGAGGGATGAATACGTTTGTGAAGCAAATAATTGAAGGTCATTTTTCACACTTTTCCTGTTGTAAAGAAACTCATCAAACGAGGAAAGGAATTAACAGATCTCTGATAAAATATACAGCGGAGCATTAAAACTCATATTGAGTGACCTGTAGAAGAAAATTGGAGATTTTTAAAGGTATCAGATAATTATGTTTTAGAATCCAGTTGACGTTTCATATGAAGTATTTGAAGTTTTGAAATGAAGTATTTGAAATTTTGAAATGAAGTATTTGAAGTTTCAAATAAAGTATTTGAAGTTTCAAATAAAGTATTTGAAGTTTCAAATAAAGTATTTGAAGTTTCAAATAAAGTATTTGAAGTTTCAAATAAAGTATTTGAAGTTTCAAATAAAGTATTTGAAGTTTCAAATAAAGTATTTGAAGTTTCAAATAAAGTATTTGAAGTTTCAAATAAAGTATTTGAAGTTTCAAATAAAGTATTTGAAGTTTTGAAATGAAGTATTTGAAGTTTCAAATAAAGTATTTGAAGTTGCAAATGAAGTATTTCAAATGAATCTCATTGCCTTGCAAGCCATTTCCACTCGCAATGACGTTTACAAGGATAGCAGTTTGTTGAAATTTTATGCAAGCATACTTGGCAGATATGTAATCCTAAAGCAGTTTGTTGGAAGTGTTCTCACAATCTTTGGAAGCTCATTTCTTCTTTTCTTTTTCTTTTTGATTATAATAATAATAATTTGGAAGCTCATACATTTGTGAAGAAACTTTTACAGTGACAAAAACTACTAAGTCAAAGATTTGCTGATGAATTTTTTTGCACAAAATATCAAGACTTGTGTGTCCTAAACATTGATAGATGTTAAATTGTGTTGCCTCTACAAAACTAAGATTTAATAAATTGTGTTCTGTGATTATCTGTTCATAATATTAACTCATATGGGATTGAACATTAATAAACTGTTATATTCAATTGCATTTTATAATAACTGTGATAATAATTTATTTTAAACAGCGATTTAGCATTTTAAATACTGAATCTCTTACTTTCAACATAATAAAAATGAATAAAAAGGTAGACTGTGTTACACTTTCACGTTAATCAGTTAGTTGCTGGAAATAATGAATTCTGTGTCACTGAGTACTTTGTAGAAGACGTGCTCTGATTTCTTTGTCACTGAGTACTTTGTGCAAGACGTGCTCTGATTTCTTTGTCACTAAGTACTTTGTGCAAGACGTGCTCTGATTTCTTTGTCGCTGAGTACTTTGTGCAAGACGTGCTCTGATTTCTTTATCACCGAGTACTTTGTGCAAGACGTGCTCTGATTTCTTTGTCACTGAGTACTTTGTAGAAGATGTGCTCTGATTTCTTTGTCACTGAGTACTTTGTGCGAGACGTGCTCTGATTTCTTTGTCGCTGAGTACTTTGTGCAAGACGTGCTCTGATTTCTTTATCACTGAGTACATTGTACAAGACGTGCTCTGATTTCTTTGTCACCGAGTACTTTGTGCAAGACGTGCTCTGATTTCTTTGTCACTGAGTACATTGTACAAGACGTGCTCTGATTTCTTTGTCACTGAGTACTTTGTGCAAGACGTGCTCTGATTTCTTTGTCACTGAGTACTTTGTGCAAGACGTGCTCTGATTTCTTTGTCACTGAGTACTTTGTGCAAGACGTGCTCTGATTTCTTTGTCACTGAGTACTTTGTGCAAGACGTGCTCTGATTTCTTTGTCACTGAGTACTTTATGCAAGACGTGCTCTGATTTCTTTGTCACTAAGTACTTTATGCAAGATGTGCTCTGATTTCTTTGCCACTGACAACTTTGTGCAAGACGTGCTCTGATTTCTTTGTCACTGAGAACTTTGTGCAAGACGTGCTCTGATTTCTTTGTCACTAAGTACTTTATGCAAGATGTGCTCTGATTTCTTTGTCACTGAGAACTTTGTGCAAGACGTGCTCTGATTTCTTTGCCACTGACAACTTTGTGCAAGACGTGCTCTGATTTCTTTGTCACTGAGTACTTTGTGCAAGACGTGCTCTGATTTCTGTCACTGAGTACTTTGTAGAAGACGTGCTCTGATTTCTTTGTCACTGAGTACTTTGTGCAAGACGTGCTCTGATTTCTTTGTCACTGAGTACTTTGTAGAAGACGTGCTCTGATTTCTTTGTCACTGAGTACTTTGTAGAAGACGTGCTCTGATTTCTTTGTCATCGAGTACTTTGTAGAAGACGTGCTCTGATTTCTTTGTCACTGAGAACTTTGTGCAAGACGTGCTCTGATTTCTTTGTCACTGAGTACATTGTGCAAGACGTGCTCTGATTTCGAGTCTTCCAGTGTAGGAGGGTAATACTTTTTTAATTTTATTAATATGTCTGTTTTGTTAGTTACACGAGGATTCACCTTCTGTTGCAAAATGCGGCGCTCATCACCATTGTGATTATCTACAGAAAGGTTGGGAATCCTCTTTATAAAAGCGAAAAACACAGATGTTTTATTGTTTTCGATGTTTCTGACGAATCATAACTCTTCCTATACGACTTTACCTTTTGCCACTACACTTGGTGCTTTAATGTCTCATTATTTGTTAGACACTATTCTAATTTCCTTCGCGAATCTTTGACTCTCCGCAGATAAGTAAACTAAGAGTCAGCCAAGATACGGCACAGTATATGATCTAGGTAAAAGCACTTCTCCAGTGAGCTTCTGTTAAGCACATATGACTAACATCTTGAAAGGATGGAAGTTGACGAGATTCGGTTTAGACACAAAATGACACTTGACCTCAGGTTCCCTGGCTGTGAGAGGTAGAAGCACCTTTGTGACCAGCCACAGGTACATCAAAAGGAATGCCATAATAAAACTGCTAAATAGATGGGTGAAATAATGATGTGACGGTTTTCTGGACGAGTCCATTCCTTCGACTGTTAAATCACGAATCCCCACAACTTAGTTTTGGGAGTAAGTCATCTGGGTTTCTCAGAAAGGAGACTCTCACAGCTATAGTAAAAAGGACAGGTTTGGGGATTGAAAGGGCCCAAACTCCTTGAATACCAAAATAATAACACCAACAACAACAATATAATAATAATAATAATAATAATTTATACAACAGTTCATTTCCCATATTTTAAAAAATCTAGACTTACGAGATGATCTTCAAGTATGCTCAATATACTAGTCAGAATATAGAGATAACGAGCATTACAATTAAGTTTAATAAGATTAAGAGTAACGAGAAATATCCCGTAGAACGTACAGAATCAGACTGATGTAAAGCAGAGGATTTCTATGAAGAATCAGAAAACATAAGATTACTTCAAAGTTCCCAGAATGTTTAAGCTGTCATCAGGAAATATAAGAAACACCTCACGCGTCAAGATATTGAGGAAAATTGGCGAGTTTCTGTAAAATAATTTTAGTCGACAAGAGTGCGTTTGGAACGTTTTCAAAATCTTGTTTCATCGGGATACCTGAGTGTGAAGGTGTCTCACAACAGAAGCTGGTTAATGTGGGAGATACCTGGGTGTAGCACTAGTACTTGTGATGTTTACGGAGGTTATTGTGGGAGATACCTAAGTGTAGTGCTAGTTCTTGTGGTGTTTACAGAACACTTTGTTCTCATAGGTCACTCAGCGCTCACAGGCATAACAAATATGAAAAAAAAAAATAAAAAGAGAGATTATAAACACAAATAAATACTATGATACCGGGTTAAAATGGACACCATTAGTTACAAACCCCATTAAATTATTAATGTCATAAGGTTCCCTTGAAAGTTCCCCGAGGTCCCTACAGGTACCTCAGTAAGTATAAAAAACATTATGAAAGTGGAAATTATTATTATAATCAAAAAAGAAGCGCTAAGCCACAAGTGCTATACAGCGCATGAAAGTGGAAAGGCATAGGCCGTGAACAAACTGTTAAAATATTATCCACATTCATCGGCACATCCCAAGTTTCACAGAGGAGGACAGAAGAACCTGCAAATAGGTGGCTATGGGTGAGACATGTGTACCCAATCCTCAGTCAACAGAGACTCGTTTGAAAGGACCGATTCCTGCTGAAGGAGGCTGGAAAAACATCTACGTTCAGCCTAACCGTGCATAACTTGTTCCCTCTCTGCAGGGCTCATCAGGCCCGCACCTTCCCAAGGGCATATCTGTGGGTATGGTCAATGAAGTTAATGTAAGGGAAGTCTACAATAGATTGGGCTCGTTACAGCATCCTTCACTTCGGCATCCCCCAGTTTTCCCGGGGCACTTACATGACTCGTAGAGAGGCATTTATCACTCACGGATCTTTTCGACCACAGGGTGGATAAAAGTATACTGAACCAGAGCAAGCAAAGGAAATTAACAATCTGAGTACATAGTGAACCGACAACCAAATAAGCCTGTTCTCAGAACTAGAGTAGCAAGGATGCATTGAGATAGCAGGGTGTGGAGGATCTCCACACTACTGCCTGGTTAGAGATACCTGGGAACCTAGCATCATATAGCACTTTATAAAGAAGAATATTTTACGATCTCTGGGAAGAATAGAAAGCACGGGTTGAAAAGGTGTAAAGGAGAAGAACAGACTCCGAATGGAAGCAGGAAGGAAAGACAACAAGGACGATATTTGATGCAATGGTGAGAATCTCAAGCCTTTTTCTTCACACACACATTTTTCTCACCTGCATACTTTGTGTAATCTCAAATTCTCGCATTTTACCAATCTTGTTTCTGACTTTTAAGCAGTAACGCTTCTACAGTGTCACGATGGCGAGAGACGATCCAGCCAGCCAGTCAGCCAGCCAACCAGCCAGCCAGCCAGCCAGTCAGCCAACCAGCCAGCCAGTCAGCCAACCAGCCAACCAGCCAGTTAACCTGCCAGCCAGCCAGCCTGGAGCAGAGCACAATACAAACTCCATACAATTCCAGACGATAATTCAGAAATCCACTGGAGATCATTACGGGAACCATCTCCACTGAGCGGCTCACGCAAATCGTGAGCAGCAAGAACTCAATACACAAAATGATGAATCCTGCTTTGAGGTTAAGGTTCAAGCCAGGCGCGCCCGAGTGTAAAAGTTAGAGGGCACCCAGGAATAATTTAATGGAGAAAGTTTAATACTTCGAAATTATTATTATTAGTTTTTTTCCTTTAAGTGAAGGAGGTGGAGAGCAATCCATCACATGTAGTGAAAAAATACCTTAATGAGAATTACGTCGTAATATGAAGATGAGTAAGATATTAACTTGAAGATGTGACCCGGAGACCTGAAGGTGTGACTCCATGGCTTGAGGTGTGGCTTCATGGCCTGAAAATTTGATTTTATGGTCTGAAGGTGTGACTCCTTGACCTGAAAGTATGACTTCATGGTCTGAAGGTGTGACTCCATGATCCGAAAGCATGACTTCATGGCTTGAAGGTGTGGCTTCATGACCTGAAAGTATGACTTCACGATCTGAAGATATGACTATGACCTGAAAGTATGACTCTAAGACCTGATGATATGACTCCACGACCTGAAATTAAAAATGCACCAACTGAAGAAATGACTCCTCAGTACCCTTGTGGAAAAACAAACACAGGTGAAGAGTAAGCTTTTATTTCGATAAAGCCTTGTACTTGCGACGCCAGCAAAATATAGTCACAATAAATACTTGCTTTGAACCTATGTTTTTTCTTCAGTACTGTCGGAAGAACACGTTTGTTTACTCCTAACACAACTCAATGTGGTTATACCACACACACACCCATCCACACGCACGCACATTCACACACACACATACATACACACACACACACACACACACACACACACACACACACACACAGGTGAAGTAAATTAAATTTAAAAAAATTATAGTTACCTCAGACTAGCTGTCGCCTTCCTTACCCAGAGTTTCTTTTAATTTTGTTTTTTCTCGTATACATACACATAAATGCAATAATATCACAGTAAAAACAGGTGATATCACAATACACAAAGCAATAACTGTAAAAAAATAGTAAACTTCTAAGCCCTTTCGTGATTTCTCATATTATCAAGGAAATGTAAAAATAATGGAACAGCAGGTGTGTAAGGCAGAGATTACATCTCACTATCAACATACGACACCTCACCCTTCCCATGATGATGATGTGGGTGAGATGGTCAAGGACCTGTCAAACATAGCTTATATTCTTTCCAAATTATATGATTCTTACTTGTCAAACATAACATAAATTATTCCCATATTTTATTAATTATAAATGACTCTAATTTGTATAATCCTAAACTAATATTCATATTAAATTCAGAACTATTTTCTTATAAAGCTTGATTCAATTATATTTATCTCAACCATATACCTGCTTGATGCAACTTCTTGGCCTTTTGAAATCAGTTGGATGATTAAAATCTCTCACGTGAATAAACAGAGCATTAGATTTGTCCAGTTCTAATACTATATTTATGTTGTTGTAACCCTAATTCAGGGCTTTTTCCAGTTTGACCATAATAAACTTCATCATATTTTTTAAAAGGAATCTTTTAGACAACCGTCAGAAGTATTGGGGGAATTTTTAATAATTTTTTTCTTTTTTTTTTTACTGTATCAAGATTTTTAAATACAACTTTGAGTTTAAAATTCTTAAGGAGAGAAAGTATACCAAGAAAATTTTCATGGTAAGAGAGAACTTACATATTCTTGGTTGAATAAGATTGTTCGTCTTTTTATGAATTGTAAAAACTATTTTATGCATTTTAAATGATTTATCAATTAAGAATTCTGGGTATTTTGTATCTGCTATTTCATAAATCTTCATATTTTTTTTCGTCTATGATCTCTGGGTTACAAATGTGCAAAGCTCTCAAAAACGTTGATGAGAATACAAAAAGCTTAACTCCATGATGATGTGAAGAATAACAGCGTATATAAGAGTTATTTGTTGGTTATCTGTATATTTTGAATTTAAAATCATGGTTCCCTTAATAATTAATACATGTAGAAAACGAGTTACTTTGTTCAAACTCACCGGGAAAACTTTTAGAATGAGCTAGACTATTTAATTTAACAAGGAAATGATATTTATATCCTTAGGCATTAGATACAAAATGTCAACATATCCGTACCACGTAGCTCTAGTGGGAAGGATTTTGTTAAGCAGTCTTGTTTAAAAAGATTTCATGTACAAATTGTTAAAACCTGGTGAGAGAGGATTTCCCATTGCCATACCAAACTTCTGAGTGTAAAATTTGCCATTAAACACAAACTTTGCATCAGTAATACAGTGTCTAATAAGCTCAATGATTGTATATAATGGCAATTGTAAATCATTATTAACAAGCCCTTCAGGTAGAAACTTAATAAATCGTCAACTGCTGAGAAATGACACCAAAACTAACAATATTTTATTAATTTAAATCAAGTTATTGATTTAGTTGATAAATTAAGCAACATATTATTTTTAAGATTAAATTGTTTGGAAGTTCACTATTTATTCACAGTTGTTGATTTACGCACACACACACACACACACACACACACACACACACACACAGGGAACAGGACGGGTGGAGGAGTGGCACTGCTGATAAAAAACCGATGGAATTTTGATGAGCTGGAGAGAGGAGACAGCGGTGAAACAAGCAAATACATAGCAGGAACGCTTCACTCTGGAGGTTCCAAGGTGGTAATTGCAGTGATGTATAACCCACCACAGACCAGCAGGAGGCCAAGGCAAGAGTATTACGAGAGCAATAGAGCGATGGTTGACACACTGGCTGCAGTGGCCAGAAGAGCTCATGCATGTAGGGCAAAGCTCCTGATCATGGGTGACTTTAACCACAAGGAGATCGACTAGGAGAACCTGGAGCCACATGGGGGCCAAGATACATGGAGGGCTAAGATGATGGAGGTGGTACTGGAAAACTTCATGTACCAACACGTAAGGGACACTACAAGAGAGAGAGAGAAGAGAGGATGAACCAGCAAGACTGGACCTAGTAATCACCTTGAGTAGTGAGATATTGAGGACATCACATATGAAAGACCCCTTGGGGCCAGCGATCATGTGGTTTTAAGCTTCGAATGCACAGTAGAGCTACAAGTGGAGGGGGAATCAGGAAGGCCAGGACGAATGAAGCCAAACTACAAGAAAGGGGACTACACGGGAATGAGGAACTTCCTGAATGGGGTTCAGTGGGACAGAGAACTGGCAGGGAAGCCAGTTAATGAGATGATGGAATATGTTGTAACAATGTGCAAGAAAGCTGAGGAGAGGTTTGTACCCAAGGGTAACAGGAATAATGAAAAAGCCAGGATGAGCCCATGGTTCACCCAAAGGTGCAGGGAGGCAAAAACCAAGTGTGCTAGGGAATGGAAGAAATGTAGAAGGCAAAGGATCCAGGAGAATAAGGGGAGCAGTCGTAGAGCCAGAAATGAATATGCACAGATAAGAAGGGAGGCCCAACGACAATATGAAAACGACATGGCAGCGAAAGCCAAATCTGACCCGAAGCTGTTATACAGCCACATCTGGAGGAAAACAGCAGTCAAGGACCAGGTAATCAGGCTAAGGAAGGAAGGAGGAGAAACAACAAAAAATGACCGTGAAGTATGTGAGGAACTCAACAAGAGATTCAAAGAAGTGTTGACAAAGGAGACAGAAGGGGCTCCAGAAAGACGGAGAGGTGGGGCATACCACCAAGTGCTGGACACAGTACACACAACCAAGGAAGAAGTGAAGAGGCTTTTGAGTGAGCTAGATACCTCAAAGGCAATGGGGCCGGATAACATCTCTCCATGGGTCCTGAGAGAGGGAGCAGAGGCGCTATGTGTACCGCTAACAACAATATTCAATACATCTATCGAAACAGGGAGATTGCCTGAGGCATGGAAGACAGACATGAAGCACTGAACTACAGACCAGTGTCACTGACATGTATATTATGCAAAGTCATGGAGAAGATTATCAGGAGAAGAGTGGTGGAACACCTAGAAAGGAATCTCATCAACAGCAGCCAACATGGTTTCAGAGACGGGAAATCCTGTGTCACAAACCTACTGGAGTTCTATGACATGGTGACAGCAGTAAGACAAGAGAGAGAGGGGTGGGTAGATTGCATTTTCTTGGACTGCAAGAAGGCGTTTGACACAGTACCACACAAGAGATTAGTGCAAAAACTGAAGGACCAAGCACGGATAACAGAGAAGGCACTGCAATGGATCAGGGAATACTTGTCAGGAAGACAGCAGCGAGTAATGGTACGTGGCGAGGTGTCAGAGTGGGCACCTGTGACCAGCGGGGTTCCACAGGGGTCAGTCCTAGAACCAGTGCTGTTTCTGGTATTTGTGAACGACATGACGGAAGGAATAAACTCCGAGGTGTCCCTGTTTGCAGATGACGTGAAGTTGATGAGAAGAGTTCATTCGATCGAAGACCAGGCGGAAATACAAAGGGATCTGGACAGGCTGCAGACCTGGTCCAGCAACTGGCTCCTGGAGTTCAATCCCACCAAGTGCAAAGTCATGAGGATTGGGGAAGGGCAAAGAAGACCGAAGACGGAGTACAGTCTAGGGGGCCAGAGACTACAAACATCACTCAAGGAAAAAGATCTTGGGGTGAGTATAACACCAGGCACATCTCCTGAAGCGCACATCAACCAAATAACTGCTGCAGCATATGGGCGCCTGGCAAACCTCAGAACAGCATTCCGACATCTTAATAAGGAATCGTTCAGGACCCTGTACACCGTCTACGTTAGGCCCATATTGGAGTATGCGGCACCAGTTTGGAACCCACACCTAGCCAAGCATGTAAAGAAACTAGAGAAAGTGCAAAGGTTTGCAACAAGACTAGTCCCAGAGTTAAGAGGTATGCCCTATGAGGAGAGGTTAAGGGAAATCAACCTGACGACACTGGAGGACAGGAGAGATAGGGGGGACATGATAACGACTTACAAAATACTGAGAGGAATTGACAAGGTGGACAAAGACAGGATGTTCCAGAGACTGGACACAGCAACACGGGGACACAGTTGGAGACACAGATGAATCAAAGGGATGTTAGGAAGTATTTCTTCAGCCACAGAGTAGTCAGGAAGTGGAATAGTTTGGGAAGCGATGTAGTGGAGGCAGGATCCATACATAGCTTTAAGCAGGGGTACGATAAAGCTCATGGTTCAGGGAGAGTGACCTAGTAGCGACTAGTGAAGAGGCGGGGCCAGGAGCTTGGACTCGACCCCTGCAACCTCAACTAGGTGAGTACAACTAGGTGAGTACACACACACACACACACACACACACACACACACACACACAAACACACACAAGAGATTAGTGCAAAAGCTGTAGGAACAGGCAGGGATAACAGGGAAGACACTGCAATGGATCAGGAAAAAACCTGTCGGGAAGACAACAGCGAGTCATGGTACGTGACGAGGTGTCAGAGTGGGCACCTGCGACGAGCGGGGTTCCACAGGGGTCAGTTCTAGGACCAATGCTGTTTCTGGAATATGTAAACGACGTGACGGAAGGAATAAATTCAGAAGTGTCCCTGTTTGGAGATGATGTGAAGTTGATGAGAAGAATTCAATCGGACGAGGACCAGGCAGAATTACAAAGGGATCTGGACAGGCTGCAGACCTGTTTTGCATTTATATATATATATATATATATATATATATATATATATATATATATATATATATATATATCACACTGGCCGATTCCCACCAAGGCAGGGTGGCCCGAAAAAGAAAAACTTTCACCATCATTCACTCCATCACTGTCTTGCAAGAAGGGTGCTTTACACTACAGTTTTTAAACTGCAACATTAACACCCGTCCTTCAGAGTGCAGGCACTGTACTTCCCATCTCCAGGACTCAAGTCCGGCCTGCCGGTTTCCCTGAACCCCTTCATAAATGTTACTTGGCTCACACTCCAACAGCATGTCAAGTATTAAAAACCATTTGTTTCCATTCACTTCTATCAAACACGCTCACGCATGCCTGCTGGAAGTCCAAGCCCCTCGCACACAAAACTTCCTTTATCCCCTCCCTCCAACCTTTCCTAGGCCGACCCCAACCCCGCCTTCCTTCCACTACAGACTGATACACTCTTGAAGTCATTCTGTTTCGCTCCATTCTCTCTACATGTCCGAACCCCCTCAACAACCCTTCCTCAGCCCTCTGGACAACAGTTTTGGTAATCCCGCACCTCCTCCTAACTTCCAAACTACGAATTCTCTGCATTATATTCACACCACACATTGCCCTCAGACATGACATCTCCACTGCCTCCAGCCTTCTCCTCGCTGCAACATTCATCACCCATGCTTCACACCCATATAAGAGCGTTGGTAAAACTATACTCTCATACATTCCCCTCTTTGCCTCCAAGGACAAAGTTCTTTGTCTCCACAGACTCCTAAGTGCACCACTCACCCTTTTCCCCTCATCAATTCTATGATTCACCTCATCTTTCATAGACCCATCCGCTGACACGTCCACTCCCAAATATCTGAATACATTCACCTCCTCCATACTCTCTCCCTCCAATCTGATATCCAATCTTTCATCACCTAATCTTTTTATCCTCATAACATTATATATATATATATATATATATATATATATATATATATATATATATATATATATATATATATATATATATATATATATATATATGCAAAACAACCACTGTGAAAGAGTAATGAAATTCCAAGCGCTTTCGTGACTACTCACATTGTCAAGGAACTATTTTAAAATCACCAACTTACTGTGATCTTATTGCATATATATATATATATATATATATATATATATATATATATATATATATATATATATATATATATGTCGTGCCGAATAGGCAGAACTTGCGATCTTGGCTTAAATAGCAACGCTCATCTTGCCATATAGGACAAGTGAAAATTTGTGTATGCAATAATTTCGCCAAAATCATTCTAAATCTAACGAAAAAAATTTACTTCACTGTGTTTGTTTAGTATTAAATTATTGTAAACAAATCTAAAATATATTTAGTTGGGTTAGGCTAAAATAAATTGTTCTTGTTATAATAAGGTTCGGTAAGTTTTCTAAGATTCTCTTGGAGCAAAATTAAATTTTTTTACATTAACATTAATGAAAAAAATATATCTTTAAACGTATAAGAGAAATTTTTAGAAAGGACTTAATTTTAAATGAGTTCTTGCTAATTGACCAATTTTACATATTCGGCACGACATTATATATATATATATATATATATATATATATATATATATATATATATATATATATATATATATATATATATATATATATATATATATATATAAATTCTAAATGCCTTCTATCCATCATAAAATATTAAATTAATTTTGTTGTTGATTTCGTTTTTGTTGTGTTTTCTACACAGTCAAGTTCAACACTGTTTCCATCCCCTCAAATCCTTACCCAAAAACTCTACGAAAAAAATTATCCTCATCATAACTTTGCATTATTAATTCTCAACCATGCTTGCGTCCTGGATTTATGGAAGGCCAGTTGGGCATGGCTGGGACCTATATCTCATCTTACTAATTGGAAAATGACGTCTATTGAGTGGCGACTGTGGCTAGGAATGATGCCACACAGGTTAGTGAGGCGAAACATAAGCTTAGAAGAGATTTACAAGACACTTAGGTGGCCCGAGAGAAGGCGAAGGAACGGGGAAGGAATCTCTTAATGGCTACCTGGAAATTGAGTAAATTGAGAGAAAAGAGATAAGACAGAAAATAAAGAATAAATACAGTGCATGGCAAAGGCAAATAACAGAACAATCTACTGTCTATTTGGAAAGAATCTGCTTAGAGCTTACTACTGCTTAGCTAACTCGACTCCTGTCAACATAGATGAGGTTTCGGCAGATGGTAAAGCAGAAGCTCGTTCATTAACTTTACAACCTCACGCCATAAAGAAGTTGACACGAGTATAACAAACCTCACCTATATGCTATCAGTTCTTAAATTCTTCTTTTTCACGACTCACGAAATCGTAATGACACGATTGCAAACAAACCGTACCACGGGTGGGGAGAGAACTAGCGGTTTGTTTGTAATCGTGTCATTACGATTTTGTGAGTCATGATGACGGATTTGATGGGACTTGAGCTAGAGTTAGTTACGGCCACGCTGGCGGGAGATTCGTCTGTATAAACTTGCATTTGTGGTCATGATGGTGCCCATGCTAACCTATGGTGTATAATTATACCTAGATGGATGAATCTTATTGTAGCTAGATGGCCCAGTGGCTAATGCTTTGGTCTGGAGTTTTATGATTCTCTGATAGCGGGTTCTATTCCCTCCAGTGGTATGGATTCCTCTCTTTCACCTCTTCATTACTTTTGCTTAAGACCTTGGCACCCTAGGTACGTCCCTTGATCTTAATCACTCTACCTCTTAATAAGGTGAGCTGTACAGAGAGTACTTTAGTTCGTAGCAGGAGTTATTTTCTTAGAGTCGGATTATTGACAGTAAAGGACAAACACACTTCAACTTTCATGATTAAGGTTGATTTATTACGAGATAGAGACATGACACAAAGAGTCTATTTCCTAAACGTGGCGGTCTCAGAGGCGCAGGTTGATCATGAGACACATACACATGATCCAGGGAATACTAGGTGCTCAGCACATCTGCTCACTCCGAGTGTGGAAGATTGATTCTCACAGGAATTAAAATCGGTGCCTTGGGTTACAGTCTCTCAACCATTAAATGTAATGTGACTTTCGATATATGATAGCGGTTACGTGTGGGTGTCGAGAGCTCCGAGGGAGACCTCTGATCATTCAAGCTGATGGGAGTTGGCGAAGACATGGAGAGATAACGAGAATTTTGAAACAGTGCTGTAAGCCTCGAGATGAGAGAAGAAAGAGGGAGACGGAAGAGATCTTATCATGAGGCAGGGGCTGATAGTAGTTTGGAGAGAAGGTGAAAAACAATATTTTCGAGGAGCGACATGGGGAAAAGAGGAAGGAGAGAAAGAGAGAGAAAAAAGGGAAAATATGACTGGATGCTTTGTACGTGTTGTGTCTGCCTGTGCACGTGAGAGCACAGAAGTCATTGCGGCTGTCTTGGGGGCAGTGTAGCACAGCTAAAATATTCGAGCACTTCCAATAAGACTAAGTTCAGCAAAATATAAAAAGGAAGGCATTAAAACCTTAGTAAAATTACAAATATGAAAGTTTCTAGTTGATAAAAACGTCCACTTGATTTAGTACTCAAAATTCACCTCAGAATATTTAAAATCCAGTCACTTTCAAAGTAACTTGAATAATGAACTTCAGAAAGTATTAAAGCCTCTTACTAAAAATGGAACACTTCCATGGAACTATTACCGAACAAAACTTTTGTCCAGGAGAAGTTTTCATTGAAATAAAAAATCCGAACAGAACGCTTCTAACAACACCAAATGAATTTTACTTTCATCCACAAATTTGGACAGCATTTAGCCTATGGAAAGACCCTTCCAGGATGATGGTCATGTCTTTCCCTCACCTCACAAGTGACTCACAGTAAACACAATTAAACACTCCTCTTGGTAATGGTTCAGGACGGACAAAAACATTGTCTAAATTTCCATCTCTGTTTATATTTTATTTTTTTAATTGTTCATGCAACGATAATGTGGCTTTTATTTTTCTTTACAATCATCAGCTTCTCTACAATCCTCTTTTCAATAATCACTTCCCTCTTTTATCAGCCTCCTTACGTTCCTCTCTTCCATAAACTTTTCTTTCTCATTCATTCTCCTCCTTATATTCGTCTCTCATGAAATCTCGTTCAATCGTTACTTTTCCGTCTAATCATAACTTTCCTCTACCCACCAAATAAATTTTCAGTCACTGCATATAAGCTGCATCTCAAAGAACTGAGATTTTCATTATTTATGTTGTCCTACTCTTTTCCTTCTTCTGCACCACATCCTTCTTCCTTCCCCAGCACCACATCCTTCTTCCTTACCCAGCACCACATCTTTCTTCCTTACCCAGCACCACATCTTTCTTTCCCCAGCACCACATCCTTCTTCCTTCCCCAGCACCACATCCTTCTTCCTTACCCAGCACCACATCTTTCTTTCCCCAGCACCACATCCTTCTTCCTTCCCCAGCACCACATCTTTCTTTCCCCAGCACCACATCCTTCTTCCTTCCCCAGCACCACATCCTTCTTTCCCCAGCACCACATCCTTCTTCTTTCCCCAGCACCACATCCTTCTTCCTTCCCCAGCACATCCTTTTTCCTTCCCCAGCACCACATCCTTCTTCCTTCCCCAGCACATCCTTTTTCCTTCCCCAGCACCACATCCTTCATCCTTCCCCAGCACCACATCCTTCTTCCCTCCCCAGCACCATCACATCCCTTCCCTTCCACCTCCCCCATCCTTCCCACAACCACCAAATAATCACACACATAAACGCTGGTAACATTAACGACATCAAGATGGCAAGGCGTACAATGCAGTGGACAATTGACGACGCGTGGAGCCCAAAGCTCCAACCTCCGAGCAACAAATCAAGGGGATCAAAACCCTTCATTAGTCGCGAGGAAGTAAAAGAAGTTGAAGAGCGCCACTAGAGGTCCATAAAGGAGCTCGAACGTGGGTATTCATGGCTGATCGGACAGTGATGGAACCCACGCACCAGCTCTCAGATAGATCACAAAGATTGGGTCGTCATGGATTAGGGTTTAGGGCTGGTTCGACGACATTTGGTTCAGGTCTGCTGGGTGACTCTAGCGTCTATCGGGAGCTGTGAGTCTGAGTGAGCAGATTTACTCGTCCGATAGAGAGGAAGATTATTCCTACTGTGTTGGTGCAGCGCAGCTGATGTGACATGAAGTGGATTGAGAGAGGATAATAACCACTCGATGGTGCATTACCAGTTATCTGAAGTGAAGTAGCAGTAGCAGGTGATTATTACTGATTAAATGATTCGGTAAACTTATGGTGTGTGTGTGTGTGTGTGTGTGTGTGTGTGTGAGAGAGAGAGAGAGAGCTCACCTATTCGTGGTTGTAGGGGACTAATCGCAATTTCTGTGTGTGTACTCACCTAGTTGTGGTTGCAGGGGTCGATTTATAGCTCCTGGCCCTGCCTCTTCACTGGTGGCTGCTAGGTCATTCTTCCTCCTCCATGAGCTTTATCATACCTCTTCGTAAAGCTAAGTATGGTTCCTGCCTCCACTTCATCACTTCCCAGACTTTTCCACTTCCTGACAACTCTGTGACTGAAGAAATACTTCCTAACATCCCTGTGATTCATTTGAGTCTTCAACTTCCAATTGTGTCCCCTTGTTGCTGTGTCCCATCTCCGGAACATCCTGTCTCTGTCCACCCTGGCAATTCCTCTCAGTATTTTATGTCGTTATCATATTCTCCCTCTCTCTCCTGTCCTCCAGTGTCGTCAGTTCGATTTCCCTTAACATCTCCTCGTAGGACATGCCCATTAGCTCCGGGACTAGTCTTATTGCAAACCTTTGCACTTTCTCTAATTTCTTTACGTGCTAGGTGTGGGTTCCAAACTGGTGTCACATACTCCAACATAGGCCCGACGTACACAGTGTACAGGGTCCTGAACGATTCCTTATTGAGATGTTGGGATGATATTCTTAGGTTTGCTAGACGCTCGTATGCTGCAGCAGTTATTTGGTTGATGTGCGCCTCAGGAGATGTGCCTGGTGTTATACTCACCATAGGATCCTTTTCCTTGAGTGAGATTTGTAGTATCTGGCCCCCTAGACTGTACTCAGTCTGTGGTCTTCTTTGTCCTTCCCCAATCTTCATGACTTGGCACTTGGCGGGGCTGAACTCCAGAAGCCAGTTTCTGGACCAGATCTGCACCCTGTCCAGATCCCTTTGTAGTTCTGCCTGGTCCTCGTCCGACTGAATTTTTCTCATCAACTTCACATCATCTCCAAACAGGGACACTTCCGAGTCTATTCCTTTCATCATGCCGTTCACATATACCAGAAACAGCACCAGTCCTAGGACTGGTGTTGTTTCTGGAACCCCGTGGTACCCCGCTCGTCACAGGCACCCACTCTGACACTTCGTCACGTACCATGACTCGCTGTCTTCCTGATCCATTGTAGTGCCCTCCCTGTTATCCCTGCCTAGTCTTCCAGCGTTTGCACTAATCTCTTGTGTGGAACTGTGTTCAAAAGCCTTACAATCCAAGAAAACGCTATCTACCCACCCCTGTCTCTCTTATCTTACTGCAGTCACGCTCTCATAGAACTCCAGTACGTTTGTGACACAGGATTTCCCGTCCCTGAAACCGTGCTGGTTGGCGTTAAGCTCATTCCTTTCTAGGTGCTCCACCACTCTTCTCTTGATAACTTTCTCCATGACTTTGTATACTATACATGTCAGTGACACTGGTCTGTAGTTTAATACTTCGTGTCTCTCTCCTTTTTTAAAAATTGGGACTACATTTGCTGTCTTCCATATCTCAGGTAGTCGCCCTGTTTCGATACAAATATGGAAGATTGTTAGTGGTACACACAGTGCCTCTGCTCCCTTTCTCAGGGCCCATGGAGATATGTTATCCGGTCCAGTCGCCTTGAGGTATCTAGTTCACTTAGCAGCCTCACTTCTTCCTCGGTTGTATGTATCGAGTCCAACACTTGATGGTGTACCCCGTCTCCGCCTTTCTGGAGTCCCTTTTGTCTTTTCTGTGAACACTTCTTTGAATTTCATGTTGAGATCCTCACATACGTTTCGGTCGTTACGTGTGGTCGCACCTCCTTCCTTCCTCAGCCTGATTACCGTGTGTGTACTCACCTAGTTGAGGTTGCGGGGGTCGAGTCCGAGCTCCTGGCGTGTGTGTGTGTGTGTGTGTGTGTGTGTGTGTGTGTGTGTGTGTGTGTGTGTGTGTGTGTGTGTGTGTGTGTGTGTGTGTGTGTGTGTGTGCTGTTTTTATACAAGGCTGCTGTTTATAAGTGTAAGTTGTCAACTGATACTTCATACAGATCTGTCAAATACAAAAAATAGCCACGCGAATCATAATATTAACAAGATGTGTGTTATTATACTAAAGCTATTTGATTTATTGGTGTTTTTCTATGCAGTTTCTTTCTCATAAAAGAATCACATCCGTTTTGTGATTTGCTAAACGTATATTAAATTTGATATGCAGAGGAAAGAATGCATGACGCCCACACTTGATCACCTACATCAAAAAACTGGAAGACACAAAAGTTTGCCAAGTAACTGGTGCCGGAAGTACGAAAGAAGAGACTTAAGGTGCTTTAATAACAATGGAATAGAGGAGGACAAACAATATATCCAGATGATTAGATAGTGTACATCTGGACAGTTTATTCGAGATGCGAGGAGGGGAAACCAGGAGGCAAAGATGGCAGCTAAAGACGCATATTAGCCAGTGAGACTTTAAGAAGTGCTTCTTTCTGTTTGATTATACAAGTAAATTAAACCCACTTGATGCGAGCATTATAAGCATTTTCAAGAATGTATATGATCGGGCCCTGGAGGCAAGAAAGATGTGAAAAACCGGTAGGTAAGAGTTGGTGCCAGGAGCTGTGATCAGTTCTCTCAAAACACAAGTAGATGAGAACTGAGCGAGTACATCCGTAATAGAATAGAACACTATGTAAATATTTTTGCAATTAATACAAAAAATTTGTGCAAAATAATTAAAATTTCTGAAAATATCTTTAAAGACGATTTGCATAACCTGAAGAAATGGACTGACAGTCGGATGATGGTATTTAATGCTAATAAAAGCCATGTGAAGAATCTACAGTAGTGTGCATATTAATTAGGACTAATGAAATAAGATATTTATTTAAAAAAATAATGTCTATTTGAAAAATAAACGGCAATGATATGACAGATAACTGATTCAATAAGAGATACGACTACCCTTTGGTTTCATAAACATTGCTACACACTTTGGCATATAATCGACCAATGTTGAACATATTTTGGCAAGTTCTTCGTCGTGGTATCAGGTCTTAAATAACAGAAGCACTTAGCCTCTCCGCAGTTGAACAGTCCTGTTTCGCGACCCTATAGATTCTCAACTGGGCTGAAGTCAGGAGAGTTTCCAGGCCAGTTTAGAACGTTTAACCCTCTCTCTTCGAAGAATGTCAGCATTTTTGTTGGAAGTGTGGTATGGAAAAGATCCTGCTGGAAAATGCCTTCTCAATTAGGAAAGTCTCTATCCACAATGGGAAGGAAATGAGTTACCAGGTTTGCCTTGTATCACTGTTCATCGTTCCCTCAATAATAACAACCTCTCTAGGGCCTTTAGTAGTAAAACTACCCTAAAACATCTTAGGTGTGTGTTTTGGCGCTTGCTGAATGTGTCCATTCCGATGAGGTTCGCCTTTGCTCCGTCTCACTACCACTGATCTGTACTCATGTATTTCAAAATGCGCCACACCTGAAAATTTAACTTTTCTCCATTCATCTGCTGTCCGTTTCCTATGATCGAGTGTCTATTACAACCTTTTTACTTCATAGCAGCAGTCAATAATTGTTTCTTTACCAGCTTTCTAGAAGTTCTGCCAACTTCAAGGAGCCTTCGTCGAACAGTTGAAGGATCAACATTTATGCCAGCTGAAACCAAATCTTTCTGTAGATCTTTGCTGCTTTTCTTGGGATCCTTCACATTATTTCTTACGATAACCTTGTCATCGTGAGGTGTTGTCTTATATTCATTTCCACATCTTCCCCCATACAGCGCTGCACAATCACCAGTGTCAACTCTCTTCAGAATCCGACCAACAGTTAACTTTGCTAGGCTCAAATTTTCGCCCATCTGATACCCAAATAAGCATGTTTTCTAAGAGGCACAATACTTGCACGCTTCCTGGATGTAACATCCAACATGAATTTCAGCAATAATCATGACCTGGAGGGGAAAATTTGGCGAAACCACATTCACTCACGGAGCACGCTTGCAAGAATAGTCTTACAGAGTCGCAGGTTAACACCAGGGCCGGATGGTTGTCAGAAGTCGGTAGCAAACTCTTCTGAAAAGAGAAGAACCCAAACGGAGACTAAGACATATGAGATAATCACAAAATTTACTTCTGTCCCAATTAATTTGCACACTCTGCAGATTGTTTTGCTGGAAAGTTACAAGTAATCTAGAAGCAAATATTAAAAACAATGTCACCGGGAGAAAGTATAAAGGAAAGTGTGAGAAAGGAGTACAAGTGTTACACTGGGTAACTATAAAATAACTTTCACAGATGTGGATGAAGAGATCATTAAAAAATCGTTTACAGTGTATATTAGACCAATACCAGAATTTTTAGTCCACAGACTGAACACATGTGGATTAGATGGGAAAAAGTCCGAAGAAGAGCTGCAAAAGCAACCCCAGTATTAAAGAACTATGAGTTAAACTGACATGCTGACAACACTACGGATGCCCACACTGGCTGATAGGAAGGGAAAAGGTGAGATATAACAAATAAGGTTTAAAAAGGATATAACAGAACAAATAAATCATTTTTTTTAGGATTATCAACAGAGGTAGCAAGAAGCCGAAAGAATAATTAAGAAAAATGGAGTCAAAACACACCTTGAAAATTGTCTTTACAGTGGTAGAATAAAGGAATAAATTGCAAGAGGAGGTAGTAAGTGATAGAGCAAATTTAAACAAATTATGTGACGAACATATCAGTGTTCTTGCTGCTACGAGAAAACAAAATGCAAATAGGCAATTACACACACAAAGTTACATAGTCAAGTGAAGCTTGGAGGCTGTCGGAGGTGCGGAAGACAGCAAATGTGGTACTAAAATTTAACGAAAGGCGAGTGACAAACAGTATTAACCTGCAGGCCAGTGTGCAAGGTTGTTAAGAAATTTCTCAGAAGAGGAGTAGAAGAACACCTAGAAAATATCGGGATCATAAAAACCAGCGTGGTTTTTAATGATGGTAAATCCTGTCTTACAAATGTGTTAGAGTTCTATGTCAAGGTAAAGTTGTTAGGCAGGGAAGAGAGGAATGAAGGAGTTCGATACAGTACCACACAAGAAACTGGGACTCAATATAGAGGAGCAAGCAAGAATAACAGGGAAAGCACTACAGTGGATCAAGGAATTCTTAACAGGAAGGAAGTAATGCGTTCTTATGAGGGACGAAGTTTCGGGATGCACAAGTGTGACAAGTGGAGTTTTACAAGGGTCAGTACTGAGACAAATACTGTTTGTGAACGAAAACGAGATAACAGAAAAAAATCTAGTCAGGGCATCTCTGACTACTAAGAAATACTATAAACATATCTAGACAAGCTACAGGATTTGTCTGACAAATGGCTACTAGAATTTAACCGAAGCAAGTGCGAGTTATGAAAATCAGAGAAGGGCAAAGACGACGGGAAACATATTCACGGGACAAAGTCCTACATATGCCTATTATTCCTTTAATCTTGCCCAAATTACCATACAAAAGAGTTGAAAATTTGAAGCCAATCGAATGAGGCCTACTCGTGTTATGACCAAAAAAGAGAACTTAGAAGAAGAAATAAAAGGAAAAAGGTTAAACAAAAATAATCTGCCGCAAATCTTCCTGAAAGAGAAGAGCCTCAGGGTGAGCATACAGTACTTCGGAACATTTCGTGAGGCGCACATTAACTGAATAGCCGCCACAGCACACGCCAAGACTAGTAAATTTAAAGACAACTTTCAGGAACCTCAACGAGGAGTCATTCACGACACTAAATATAGCCATACTCCCGGCCGGGATTGAACCCGCGGTCATAGAGTCTCAAAACTCCAGCCCGTCGCGTTAGCCACTAGACCAGCTAGCCACAATAAGATTCATCCAACTAGGTATATTTCTACACCATAGGAAGGTGTAGAAATATACCTAGTTGGATGAATCTTATTGTGGCTAGCTGGTCTAGTGGCTAACGCGACGGGCTGGAGTTTTGAGACTCTATGACCGCGGGTTCAATCCCGGCCGGGGGTATGGTTTGTTTGCAATCGTGTCATTACGATTTCTTAAGTCACTAAATATAGCATGTGTCAGGCCCATTTTAGAGAATGCAGCACCAGTATGGATTATTATCATGGGGAGCGCTAAACCCGTCGGGATTATACAGCGCCTGTGGGAGAGGGGGTTATGGAAGTTATTCAGACTCATTTCAGGGGACTGTAGTACAGATCCAATTTCAGAGATCAAGAGCCCCTCACCAGCATTAAGGAACATATGGAACAAGTTGGTTAAAGATTTTTTTTTAGATTTTGCCACCGAAGTGGCTAGTTTATTGTGCACCCCATATCCATCCTGTGGACGGTAGCGCGAGAGCATATGGATACACAAAAGGCCTAGGAACTAGGCCCCAAAGGGTTAACAGGAATACATATGGATTTATATCTACATATCTATAGTTCACTTATCTGTTACAAGCAAATTTAGGAAATTTGCTTAGTATATCTGGTATCTTATTTTCATTAATAAGATATCTTGACATGTCACATAGGTTATTATACTGTCTGTCTCTGTATTCCTCAATAAGTGGACAATTAAGCACATAGTGTTCAAGAGAGTGACCATATGCCTGATTACATAATTTACATTTAGTTTGATCATCATCTGTGTGTCTCCCAAACTGCCAGAAGTACTTGTAACCAAGCCTAAGCCTGGCCACTACAACATCAGTCAGTCTGTTCACATTGCAAGTTGCTCTGTTGGTTAAAGCAAATCAAGAAGTTGGGAAAATTGCGAAGCTTCGCAACGAAACTAATCCATGAGCTAAGGGGTGTGAGCTAAAACTGATGACAGAGAACAGAACACTAACGGTGATATGATTAAGACGTACAAAATACTGAGATGGATTGACAGAATGGACAGAACAGGTCTGAGAGGCGGGTCTCAGGTACACAAGGTCACAGTTGTAAGTCAGAAACACAGATGAGTCGCAGGGATGTTAGGAAATAAACATATAACCTTAGGGTTGTCTGGAAGTGAAATGAATGCGAAGTGCTAGAAACAAGATCTATGCATAGTTTTAAGAATAGGTATGATAGGGATCACGTAGCCAGGAGAGAGTGGAAACCCAGTAGCGGCCAGAGGAGAATCGGGACCAGGAGTTGAGAGTCGATATCAGAAATCACACATGTGAGCACTCACACGTACACACACAAGTACACACACACACACACACACACACACACACACACACACACACACACACACACACACACACACACACACACAAACACACACACAAACACACACGCACAAACACACACACACACACACACTCACTGGAGAGTGATGTAGTGGAGGCAGGATCCATACATAACTTCAAGAAGAGGTATGATAAAGCTCTTAGAGCAGCGAGAGAGAGTGGACCTAGTAGCGACCAGCGAAGAGGCGGGACCCAGAGCTGTGAATCGACCCCTCCAGCCACAAATAGGTGAGCACACACACACTGATGTAGCCCTCACCTTGCTAATCATGTAAAGACACTTACAAAAAGGCACCCAAGTTCAGCCAGTAGATTGGTCCCGGAGGTGAAAAAGAGAGAACAATGGCAGTGATGTGGTAAGTGACGGAGCAAAGCACCATGCCCCATAATGAAGCGAAACGTGTCTTGCATGCACTAGGGGCGAGAACTCCTCCTTTATATGTTGTTAGGTAAGACACATATGCAACAGTTAGACAACTTTATTCCGAAACGTTTCGCCTACACAGTAGGCTTCTTCAGTCGAATACAGAAAGTAGGCAGGAACAGTAGAGATGTGAAGACGATGTAATCAGTCCATCACCCTTAAAGTCGTAGAATTTGAGGTTGTCAGTCCCTCGGCCTGGAGAAGTTCAGTTCCATAGTCAGGAACTATCTGAAGATCAAGCGACAGTGCGGAGACTTAAATACTGTCGGAAGGAGATGTGCAGGGTAGTAGTAGTAGTAGTAATAGTAGTAGTGAGAGGCAACTGAGAGGTCATGTCCCTCTCAGATCCAACCCTTCTCACTTGAAAAGCTTGTTCAAGGTGTTTTCTGTACCAAGATGCCACGTGTTGCAGTGTCTGACAAGATGAACATCAAAATGGTATACAATACCGACAGGTTGTTAGGTAAGACACATATGCAACAGTTAGACAACTTTATTCCGAAACGTTTCGCCTACACAGTAGGCTTCTTCAGTCTGAAGAAGCCTACTGTGTAGGCGAAACGTTTCGGAATAAAGTTGTCTAACTGTTGCATATGTGTCTTACCTAACAACCTGTCGGTATTGTATACCATTTTGATGTTCATCTTGTCAGACACTGCAACACGTGGCATCTTGGTACAGAAAACACCTTGAACAAGCTTTTCAAGTGAGAAGGGTTGGATCTGAGAGGGACATGACCTCTCAGTTGCCTCTCACTACTACTATTACTACTACTACTACTACCCTGCACATCTCCTTCCGACAGTATTTAAGTCTCCGCACTGTCGCTTGATCTTCAGATAGTTCCTGACTATGGAACTGAACTTCTCCAGGCCGAGGGACTGACAACCTCAAATTCTACGACTTTAAGGGTGATGGACTGATTACATCGTCTTCACATCTCTACTGTTCCTGCCTACTTTCTGTATTCGACTGAAGAAGCCTACTGTGTAGGCGAAACGTTTCGGAATAAAGTTGTCTAACTGTTGCATATGTGTCTTACCTAACAACCTGTCGGTATTGTATACCATTTTGATGTTCATCCTCCTTTATATAAAGCGCTCGTACGAGCCACAGTTTAAAACTGTTTTATGTATGTAGAATGTGCAGGGCAAGAGTTTCGTGATCGGGTTCGGCAAGAGATATACGATACACGAAAGTGAGAAGAATGTTTGTATGCACTGTGCTTAGTTGGTGTAGCAAGCAGAGTTGGAAGTAGCTGAGAAAGAGTAATAATTACCAAATTAACAAGCAGGGTAAGAAAATAGTAGCGCGGAGAAGTGAAGAAGCTGGGAAGAAGCAAATAATAATTGGACAAAAGTGCGTCAGGTCAAGTGCCAAGTAGCAATTGTCAAAGGAAGCACTAACAACCTGAACTGTTAGCGGTAAGCACAGATGCGAAGAACAAGTAGCAACAAAAGAAAAAATTGTAAGTAATAAGCGAACTTTTCAAGACTTCATTAACCTAACAGGAGGAGAAGAGTGGAAACCATGATGAAAGACAGACAAGACAAGAAGGAATGAAGGCCCCCGCCTGTTTAAACCATTGTTGCGTGTTATGTTTAGGCAATATTAAGGCTTTCTCCTTAATCAAGATTGTCGTGTTCTTGGATAATCTTAAATACTTGTTTTAAGTCACCTCTCAATCTTCGTCATGCCAACCTGAGTGAATTCAGCTCATGTGAACGTATTTCCTATGATTTTCTTCTGAGTCTGGGCATTATCTTGTTGTTGGAAACCTTCTAGTATGTCAATGTGACCTGGCCTAACTAGGTTAGGCATTGGCTTAAGCCGGTAGGAGACTTGGACCTGCCTCGCATGGGCCAGCAGGCCTGTTGCAATGTTCCTTCTTTCTTATGTTCTTAACTTTGGCGATCACAGTTACACATTATTCTAGAATAGAGGAGTTAATGACTTAAATCACGAATTTCTAGAAATCTAACACAAATAACGTATCGATTAAGACTAAGATGTCGCTTATCTTTTCTTGTTTTGCTAAGAACACTTTGTGTTTAACTTTAATTTTTTTTTAATCTCTGGCCTTAAAAAAAAACTTCAAGTTTTTTCTAATATATATTATCCGGCGATTTTAAGGACTGATAATAATTTACCACTTTACTAAACTGTTGAAGAATACTTGCAATCTTTGACACTCAAGAGGTTGTTGTAACTTTGCTGCAACACAATGCAATAATTACTTACACCAAAAACAGAAGCTGTTGCAAGAGTGATCCCTGTGACACTCCACCTCTTACGTCGGGTTATTCCCATGCATTTATATTAAGGTTAGACAAAACATTATTTGCTTCCAGATAACCATCACCATCTTTCAAGCTAGCTTATTACATCACGATATATATTATTTGATTTTAGTTTTGAAAGTCTAATGAAGAACCTGATTAAAAGGTTTCTAAAAATCTAGGTATATCACATACGCAATCTTGATATTATCGTGTATAACATGAATACTTTCTCTGGAAGCAAAGTGCTATTTATGACCCTATAAATATTGTATTGTTTGAGCTCTAATTGTTTCTGAGTTTACTACATTGTCGCTTTATTCCCATTTATAATAAGTGCGACATTTGCAAGTTTTCGCTTCTCTGGACTTGTTCCTGTTCCAAGGGTTGAGGTAACAAGTATACTCACCGGTTTCAATATTTTATTTTAGAATTCTTTTAATATTCTTAAACAGAGTTTGTTAGGGACTGCTGCTTTATTTATGGTTGTTTTTTAATGCTGTAAATAATAAGTGCTGATGGGAAATGTTGAGAATAGATTCACAACTTACAAACAGTGCTAAGAGGAATGGGATTAAAGCTCTTTTCAGTAAGAACATAAGAGCATAAGAAAGAAGGAACACTGCAGCAGGCCTACTGGCCCGTGCGAGGCAGGTCCAATCTCCAGACCTAGTAGCACAAGCTAGCCAGGTCCAATTCATACCCACCCGCACCCACTCATGTATTTATCCAACCTATTTTTAAAACTACACAACGTTCTAGCCTCTATAACTGTACTGAGGAGTTTGTTCCACTCATCCACAACTCTATTACCAAACCAGTGCTTTCCTATATCCTTCCTGAATCTGATTTTTTCCAACTTGAAACCATTGCTGCGAGTCCTGTCTTGACTAGATATTTTTAGTGCGCTATTTACATCCCCTTTATTTATTCCTGTTTTCCATTTATACACCTTAATCATATCTCCCCTAATTCTAGAGAGTCCAGAGTCAGGGCCATCAGTCTATCCTCACAAAGATACGAAAAAAAATTGTTATACATGCCATATCTGTTTCATTATTACGCAGCTTTATTCTGTTGGGACCTTTATAGAGATAAAGCCTTTTATAAAGTAATAAAAGGCTTGAGATTATGTTTCGACGTTTTCAGCCGGATATCACTCGTAATTATATTTACAAAGATGAATTAATTTCTCTATTTTTCTCCTTAACGAAATGTATTCTGCTGCATGTTGATCATTATTGTTTTTAAGTCTACGATGCACAAGTCTTGTTTACATAAGGCAACCTTTTATTTCGTTGTTGTTGTTGTTTTTATCCAATTCGTCTTTTGTTTCGTGTTAATACACTTTTCATTATTACATTAATGGGGAAATGTTAAACCCTTAGGAGTCATTCAGCACCTGGAGGAATGGAAGGCATCAAGGAACCTCCCTAGAGGGTTATTACACAAATAACCTTTACATGGGAGAAACTTGTGACGACGTTTGGGTCCGGCGTGGGCCATTAACAAGTCAGACAGAGGAGCGAAGGGAGGGGAGCCAGTGTGTACTCGAAAAGGATTAGTGGGACACAGAAAGCTTTGAAAATTTGCGTGTTAATGAACTTTTTACCTAGCATGGTCTATGTGGTATTCTTCAGTGACTTAATTTAAACTACGAGAGTGTTATGCGATTTACAAATCATGGACGCTTTAACACTGCTATTGGCAGGTGTTCTAAGGGTGTTGTTTGCCACCTCACCAAACGGGTGTTATGGCAGACAACGTGTAGTGGTGAGGATGCTAAGTAATGGATTACAAAAACCGACATTTGGAAATCTTTATTGACGAAACGTTTCGCCAGCCAGCGGCTTTCTCAGTCCAATACAGAGAAAAACGGTGGAAGATGAGGAGGAGAACGAGGTAATCAATCCATCAATCTTGACGGACGTTTCCTCAATAAAGATTTCCAAATGTGATTTCCACAAGTGTCTCATTCTTCAGTGTTGAGGATGTTCATAGCACGTTATTTACAGTCATGGCTGAAGAACACAGCACTTGAACCATGTAATTGTTCAGCGCGTTTAACAGCAAAAGTTACCATCATTAACAGATACCTGTCATTACCAAACTACAGTAAACAAAGCAATTTACCATCAGTCCAAATTTCGGCTGCTGGAACTAAGATGTTGACGCAGTACAAAGAACATAACCATAGGAGGCCTGGTCACAGACCGGGCCGCGAGGGCGTTGACCCCCGAAACTCTCTCTCTCTCTCTCTCTCCAGGTAAATAAAATAGGTAAAAATAGAAATAGTTCAAATCAGTCCACGACAGAAGCTGTAGGTCACACAAAGTGAGCGACGGTGTCAGCAATGTCAACGTCACTGTTGATATTATAAGACTGAGTGGTTCAAGCCTTGTATAAAACCCATTATATATCAGATTTCCATAAGTTACTCTACTGAGATGTCAGAGGTAGCGTCAGCACCAGTATTGTCAGCACCAACATGAAAGGTGTCTCAGTGTCAGCACCAGCAGCGTCAGTATCAATATCAAAGATGTCAGTGTCAGCACCAACATGAAAGGTGTCAGTTTCAGCACCAGCACCAACATCGAAGGTGTCAGTGTCAGCATCAGCAGCGTCAGCACCAACATCAAAGTTGTCAGTGTCAGCACCAACATTAAAGGTAACAAGTGTCAGCACCAGCAGCGTCAGTACCAATATCAAAGATGTCAGTGTCATCACCAGCAGCCTCAGTATCACAGGTGTCAGAGTCATCACCAGCAGCCTCAGTATCAGTATCACAGGTGTCAGTGTCATCACCAGCAGCCTCAGTATCAGTATCACAGGTGTCAGTGTCATCACCAGCAGCCTCAGTATCAGTATCACAGGTGTCAGTGTCATCACCAGCAGCCTCAGTATCAGTATCACAGGTGTCAGTGTCATCACCAGCAACCTCAGTATCAGTATCACAGGTGTCAGAGTCATCACCAGCAACCTCAGTATCAGTATCACAGGTGTCAGTGTCATCACCAGCAGCCTCAACATCACAGGTGTCAGAGTCATCACCAGCAGCCTCAGTGTCAGCATCACAGGTGTCAGAGGAAATCCTCCCCGGTAGTCAGGACGAGAAAATGTCAATACTACGTTCATAGTATCACCAAAGTCGCTTAAACCATGCGAGTTGGACCTGCCTTGCATGGGCCAGTAGGCCTGTTGCAGTGCTCCATGTGTTCTTGGGTTATGCTATATGACGAGCCAGCGTTGGGAGACTAACTATAATATGTAAACACTAGACACAATTAAGTATACACAAATAACCCGCACGTTTGAGAGAGGAGTTTTACGACGACGTTTCGGTCTGACATGTACCATTTACAAAGTCATTTAATTAACCCTTCTCAAAATTTTCCTTAATGACTTTTATAGTGAAAGTAATTTGATGAAGACCACTTTAAATACTTTTACTACTTACTGATAAGCTCACTTTCAAACTCAGCCCAGAATTGATAGAAATTAGCACATTAAAATCACAGACTATCACTGATTGTATCACAGACTATCACTGTTGTATTGAATATACTAACATCAGTTTCAAATAAAGGAACATTATTGAAACCAATACGTCTCACTGTTATAATCTATGGCAACTTTAATGTATAGGCCACTACTGAAAAACCATGTAGAGAAGAGGCATAAATTTGTGATAGTCTTCATTTTCTGTCTCGCAAGATCAATCTACTTCGCATACTCTACAGTGTAATTATTTCTTAGTGATGTGAACAACGACAAAATGTTGTATATTAGTTCTTTAAGTCTGGTAACGATACGTTACCCTAACCCAACATAACTGAACATATATTTTCATATCAGTAATTAAAAACATTTGTTGCACCTCATCTGACCCCTGTACATAAGCCTACGTCTTCCTGTCAGTGTGTCAGATGTGCAAGAAAGGTATAAAATACCGACAATATGAAAGTTAAGACACATGTGCAACATCTGGATATCTTTATTGTAGACGTTTCGCCATCCAGTGGCTTTATCAATACAGATTCTAGGACATAATGGGAAGACAGTAGAACTATATACAAAAGATGAGGTAATCAGTCCCTCGGCCTTGGAGTTAGTGTTCACAGCATCGTGTCCACCACGATGCTGTGAACACTAACTCCAAGGCCGAGGGACTGATTACCTCATCTTTTGTATATAGTTCTACTGTCTTCCTATTATGTCCTAGAATCTGTATTGATAAAGCCACTGGATGGCGAAACGTCTACAATAAAGATATCCAGATGTTGCACATGTGTCTTAACTTTCACAGTGTGTCAGATGCATCAAGACTACGGTACCGACCACCTGCTGCTGGGCTGAAGGACTAATTACCTCGTCTTCCTCTTCAGTTTTATTTATTTTTTGTTCATGTACTGTATTGATAAAGCCACTGGTTGGCGAAACGTCTACATAAAAAAAGAGACCCAGTTGTTTCGTATATATGTCTGATTCTTCAGCTTTACGGTATTGTATACCTGTGATGTTTTGAAACCGAGTATCCCTTTAATTTAAATGCATCAGTGTTAATAGCTTGAAGCTGATCGTTAATGGTTGGTATTCCGCAGTTATCGAACGGAAGCCAATATCCCAAATCGCCAAATATAATGACAAATTGGCACCTACACGGCCCAAAACTACTCCCAATCATTCTCCAATTAGGAAAAACCCACTGATCTGAAGAAGCAGTCTCCAGTTATCGCTTGTAAACTAATGATCCTACTTGTTCAGTTATGTGGCAAACGTGACAGACTTCCACTTCAACTCTTTACTAAGTTTTCTAATTCGTTAGAGGCAGCAGCCTTGTATGTTTGGAGTTGTTCAAGAGTTCTCAAGTTACCGCACCAACACAGTACCAGTATACTGATAATTACACAGTCCAAAAACAATCTACACAGTCCAAAAAAAATCTAATCAGTCCAAAAGCAATCGAGACGGTCCCAAAACAATCTAGACAGTCACAAAAAGAATCTAGACATCTATGGACGTTTGGAGCTATTCACACGGAAACCTTCGAAAAATGAAATCAAGAAACACAATTTTATGAGTCACTGTAGGTAATCTCTTCTCTGTTACACCCAAAAAAACAGGACAAAAATTTAATTTAATGTATACATCAATATTTTCTTGGGCTGAAAATTTTACTACGCACATTCCGTTTATACTGTATACAAAAATTAGGCTTCAAAAAATTCATTTTGGGTGAATGACCTTTTATTTTCCAGAAATTTTTTGCCAGAAATTTAATAGAGCTCAGAGTTGAGTGTAAAACTGTTCAGTATATATTCTGATCAGTGTCTTGACTTTATCATATTTGTGTGCATTTTGACTCGTTCCAGGCTGGTGTTTGATTGTATCTTGGGAGGGTTAAGTGAGGCAAGGAATGAACAGGTGAGGTAAGCACTGAGCAGATGAAGCATGGCATGAGCAGATGAGGTTACCAATAAGCAGGTAAGGAATGAGCAGGTGAGGTAATGAATGAACAGTAAGGTCAAAATGAGAATGTAAGGTATATATATATATATATATATATAGATATATATATATATATATATATATATATATATATATATATATATATATATATATATATATATATACATCGTGCCGAATAAATAAAATTGGTCAATTAGCAAAAAGTTTTTTAAAATTAAGTCCTTTCTAAAATTTTCTCTTGTGCATTTAAACATACATATATTTTTTCATTTATGTTAATGTAAAGATTAATAATCTTTTACCAAAAGAACCTTAGAAAACTTATCTAAAATACATTGAGTTGAATTAGATAAGTTTACAATAATGTAATAATAAACAGACGCAATGGAATATGTTTTTTTCGTTAGGTTCAGAATGATTTTTGCCAAATCATTGCATACATAAATTTTCGCTTGCCTTATTCGGCAAGAAGAGTGTTGCTATTTAACGCAAAATAGCATGTTTTACTTATTCGGCACGACATGCGAGTGCTGTATATACTCAGTTGTGGTTGCAGGGGTCGAGTCTTAGCTCCTTGCCCCGCCTCTGCACTGGTCGCTACTAGGTCACTCTTCCTGCTCCGTGACCTTTATCATAACTTTTCTTAAAGCTACGTATGGATCCTGCCTCCACTACATCACTTCCCAGACTATTCCACTTCCTGACAACTCTGTGACTGAAGAAATGCTTCCTAACATCCCTGTGATTCATCTGAGTCTTCAACTTCCAACTGTGACCCCTTGTTGCTGTGTCCCATCTCTGGAACATCCTGTCTCTGTTCACCTTGTCAATTCCTCTCAGTATTTTATATGTCGTTATCATATCCCCCTATCTCTCCTGTCCTCCAATGTCGTCAGGTCGATTTCCCTTAACCTCCCCTCATAGGACATGCCCATTAGCTCCGGGACTAGTCTTGTTGCAGACCTTTGTACTTCTCTAGTTTCTTTACGTGCTTGGCTAGGTGTGGGTTTCAAACTGGTGCCGCATACTCCAATATGGGCCTAACGTACACGGTGTACAGGGTCCTGAACGATTCCTTATTAAGATGTCGGAATGCTATTTTTAGGTTTACAAGGCGCCCATATGCTGCAACAGTTATTTGGTTAATGTGCGCCTAAGGAGATGTTCCCGGTGTTATATTCACCACAAGATGCTTTTCCTTGAGTGAGGTTTGTAATCTCTGGCCCCCTAGACTGTACTCCGTCTGCGGTCTTCTTTGTCCTTGTCCAGTCTTCATGGCTTTGCACTTGGTGGGGGTTGAACTCCAGGAGCCTGTTTCTGGACCATGCCTGCAATCTGTCCAGATCCAGTTGTAGTTCTGCCTGGTCCTCGTCCGTGAATTCTTTTCATCAACTTTACATCATCTGTAAATAGAGACACTTCTGTCTATTCCTTCCGTCATGTCGTTCACATATACTAGAAACAGCACCGGTCCTATCTATTCCTTCCGTCATGTTCACATATACCAGAAACTGCACCGGTCCTAGGACTGACCCAGGTGGAACCCCGCTCGTCACAGGCGCCCCACTCTGACACTTCATCACGTACCATGATTCAATGTCTTCCGGACAGGTATTCCCTGATCCATTGCAGCGCCTTCTCTGTTATCCCTGCCTGGTCCTCCAGCTTATGCACTAATCTCTTATGTGGAACTGTCATAAGCCTTCTTACAGTCCAAGAAAACGCAATCTACCCACCCCTCTCTCTCTCTCTCACTCTTGTCTTACTGCAGTCACGCTGTCATAGACCTCCAGTAGGTTTGTGACACAGGATTTCCTATCCCTGAAACCGTGCAGGTTGTCGTTGATAAGCTCATTCCTTTCTAGGTGCTCCACCACTCTTCTAATAATCTTCTCATGACTTTGCATACATGTCAGTGACACTGGTCTGCAGTTTAATGCTTCGTGTCTGTCTCCTTTTTCAAAAATTGGGACTGCATTTGCTGCCTTCCATTCCACAGGTAGTTGCCTTGTTTCAATAGATGTGTTGAAGACTGTTGTTAGTGGCACACATAGCGCCTCTGCTCCTTCTCTCAGGACCCATGGAGAGATGTTATCTTTCCCCATCGCCTTTGAGGTATCTAGCTCGCTTAGAAGCCTCTTCACTTCTTCCTCGGTTGTATGCATTGTGTCCAAAACTTGATGGTGTACCCCACCTCTCCGTCTTTCTGGAGTCCTTTATGTCTCCTCTGTGAACACTTCTTTGACTCTCATAATGAGCTCCTCACATACTTCTCGGTTGTTTTTTGTGATCTCTCCTCCTTCCTTCTTCAGCCTGATTACCTGGTCCTTGACTGTTGTTTTTCTCCTGATGCAGCTGTAGAACAGTTTCGGGTCAGATTTGGCTTTCGCTGTTATGTCATTTTCGTATTGTCGTTGGGCCTCCCTTCTTATCTGTGCATATTCGTTTATGTGTGTGTGTGTGTGTGTGTGTGTGTGTGTGTGTGTGTGTGTGTGTGTGTGTGTGTGTGTGTGTGTGTGTGTGTGTGTGTGTGTGTGTGTGTGTGTACTCACCTATTTGTGGTTACAGGGGTCGAGACTCAGCTCCGTGTGTGTGTGTGTGTGTGTGTGTGTGTGTGTGTGTGTGTGTGTGTGTGTGTGTGTGTGTGTGTGTGTGTGTGTGTGTGTGTGTGTGTGTGTGTGTGTGTGTGTGTGTGTATGTGCGCGCGCGTGCGTGCGTGTGTAAACACTCGCTACAACCATGGCTATAAATAATACAATATAATAAATACAGCCAGTAAAAATTCACATTGTTATACAGCTGCAGCAGAGAGCGATAAACAACCATGTCGAACATTTGCTTTCATCATCAGAGAGCAGCGGCTCTTGCCATCAAGACGTCGAGAATGTAAATTCGCCCAAGAGAGGGTTAATAGGGGTGTCGGGAGTCGGGTCATGCGGTATGGTCATTAGTATACGCTCTGGTTCTGCTGGTGGGTGTGTAGCACGTGCCCTGCTGGACACGGCTGCTGGGGGTGTGCACACGTGTGTCGGGGTGGGACGCTTGGGTACTGTGGGGGCAAGGGGGGGATGGGGATGAAACTTAGAGAAGCCTGAAACCAGGTGTTTATTCAGCACAATGAACAGTAAAACACACATACTATACTCGATGTTTTTTCTTTCCTCCCAACAAATATTCATGAACGCTTGAACGCGCGCGTACACACACACACATCAGTAAATCCCTCATTAAATTTCAAAACCATTTACACAGAGTAACCATTAAACAACGAATAAATCCCAAACAGCTTAAAAAAAATTAGAATCCACAAAAAACTCGAATATTATCTAACACTAAAATTGTCACCGAGGTCTCTGCAGTCACTCCAGGATTATTAAAAAATATATGCCTAACTCGAAAGTGTACCAGACGAAGGCACAACAATAAAGTATGAAATGGTTATTAGCACGCATAAGTAGAGCATAGAAGAGCAGAATTCTCAGACTATGTACTGCAAAATGGCCTAAAACAGGACCGCATTTCACCCCTCCACGAATATAGAAAAGATTAATCCTTGAAATGGGATGTGCATTTTCATATATTCACTTATCTATATATATATATATATATATATATATATATATATATATATATATATATATATATATATATGTCGTGCCGAATAGGCAGAACTTGCGATCTTGGCTTAAATAGCAACGCTCATCTTGCCATATAGGACAAGTGAAAATTTGTGTATGCAATAATTTCGCCAAAATCATTCTGATCCTAACGAAAAAAATATATTTCACTGTGTTTGTTTAGTATTAAATTATTGTAAACAAATCTAAAATGTATTTAGTTGGGTTAGGTTAAAATAAATTGTTTTTGTTATAATAAGGTTAGGTAAGTTTTCTAAGATTCTTTTGGTGCAAAATTATAAATAATTTTTACATCAACATTAATGAAAAAATATATCTTTAAAAGTATAAGATAAAATTTTAAAAAGGGCTTAATTTTAAATGAGTTCTTGCTAATTGACCAGTTTTACATATTCGGCACGACATACATAAATATATATATATATATATATATATATATATATATATATATATATATATATATATATATATATATATATATATATATATATCTCAAGGAACTGGAAAAACAAAAACAGTAGAAGGCATATAAGACCGAGATTATATCTCACGGTCAACATACGACACCTTAACCTTCCCTCTATGATGCGGGTGAGAGGTCAAAGACCTATCAAACATAGTTCATATTCTTTCCAAATTTTATAATTCTAACTTGTCAACATAGCTTAAATTCTTCCCAAATTTTATTAATTTTAAATTAATCTCATTTGTATAATCCTAAACCAATATTCATATTAAATTTAAAACTATTTTTATAACGCTTGGTTCTTTTACACTTCTTGCAACCATATATTTGCTTGATACAACTTTCTCGGCCTTTTGAAAATCAACTGGATGGTTCAAATTTCTCACATGAATAAACAGAGCATTAGACTCTTGTCCAGTTCTAATGCTATACATATATGTTGTTGTAATCTTAGTTCAAACCTTTCCCAGTTTGACCGTAATAAACTTTATCACATATTTTTTTACAAGGAATCTTGTAGACAGCCGTCAGCAATTTTGGGGGGAATTTTTAATCAAAAGTTTTTCTTTTTACTGTATCAAGATTTTTACACACAACTTTGATTTTTAAAATTCTTAAGCACAGAAGCTATATTAAGAAAGTTTTCATGTCTTTGTGTATAGCACTTGTGATGGGTACTCGCGGTAGCAGACAGGAGTGTTGGAATAGGTGGAACGTGTCCAAGATTTTCTCAAATATTTTGTCGCTAATGACTAAACTGATTATATTTTTGTTTTGTTAGAAAACTGCAACTCAGCTCCTCATAGTGTGTTTTCCCCATTTTATTAAGTGAGCTACAGTCAGCATTAAACATCCAATGATCTTCCTGTTATCAATTTCTGAAATGAAGGGCACAAACGATACTTCAGCAGGTACACAAAAAAATCCTACGAGATTTATTGGCTTATTCTTGCACACACATTTTCTTTATCTCCCTTTCGCTGTCTTTACTCTCATCTGTGTCTTTCACCTGTACCCCTTCATCTTTTCTTTCTTCTCGCCCTTCTTTCTCCCTCCCTCCCTCTATCAATAGGTCTGTAGCAGAGAATCCAAAGATGGCTTAATTAGTAAATAACCCGAAGCCTTTGCCTCTGCAGTAAGAGTGGGTAGTATCGTCCTGACCAAGATTCTAGCCTTGATATATACAAATAAAACTTACTTTCTTCCCTCAAATTTACTTACCTGACAATGGTTCTGTTTACAACAATAACCAAATTCCAAGAAGAAATCATCTGTCAAATTATTCTCTTGCTTTAACGTCGTTCTTTGAGAATATTAACAACCACATATTTTTTTCTATCAATTTCCATTAGTCAGTGTGGTCAATCCTTTATATTTATACTCTTTCCTGGGAAAATTCAATAGCAAAATCCCTTATCTTCACAACTATTAGCAATTTATCATCCATTATTACAAGGCAACTTTCCACGCGACAGACCTGGTTATTTCTGTAATGGAGTGGCCGCAAATATTTCAAAATATTTTATTTATTAGTGTGGGTGCCATAATTCCGGTATCTTCTGAAAGTGATCGTCTATCTGAGACCAGCCAACGAGGTGTAAGACTTTACACCATCCCTGCTATGTGGGAGAAGGTAAACAACTCCACCAGCGAGCACTTGCTGCTCATACTGGCTACCCCAGCCAGCACTTCTCTGCTCCTACTGTGACCTTACGAGCACTTTCCTCCTCTTGACTGTCCCAGAGAGCACTTCCTCACTCCTACTGGCTGTTGCAGAGAACATTTCCTTGTCTTTATTGGTCTGTTCCAGAGAGCATCTTGCTCCTACTGGCTGTCCCAGAGAGCTCTTCCTTATTCCTACTGGCTATCGTGGAGAACATTCCCTTGCCTCTAATGGTTATTACAGACAACACTTCCTGCCTCCTACTGGCTGTTCCAGAGAGATCCTCCTTCCTGCTACTGACTTTACGTTCCTTTGCATATTTTAACTGCTCTTGTTATTGTTCTTTTTCACGAGAAGAAAGCTCGCTACCTCTTTTGTATATATTACTAACGATAAAACAACGAGATTTTAGCTTTACAGTTTTTCGAAGGCTCACCCAGGTTAGGTAAGATACAGCTGACGTATTAGATGTCCTAAACTAAATAATTTCTAATAAAGTTGGTAGAATTACCGACAATATGTAAAGTAAAAGGACACAAGTGCAACTAATGTGACATTTATTGTGGCAACGTTTCGCTCTCCAGGAGCTTTATCAAGCCATTACAAACAATACATGGACACAGAGGGTATATAAAGGCTCAGAGTGAGGTGCAATACTAGTGAGGTACCATTTAGATGTTCACTAGTGGTGGTAGTAGTAGTAGTAGTAGTGACAAAAGTAGTAGTAGTAATACAATATGGTAGAGCAATAAATTCGTACATGAGTAAAAGGATATAAAAGCTATTACTTGGGTAACATAAAAATAGGTTGGACAAATATAGACTGGAAAGAGGCAGCCTGTTTCAGTGTTCACTCTCTGTAATGTGCTTTGTGTAGTATAACAGGAGAGACTATGTGATGGCAGGGTTTACTGTTTTCAGGAGGATTCTTGCTAAGACTTCAGAGATGGAGAAGCTGCCGTTGTTCTGTTTAATTGTATTCGAAACAGCGATCAGTGCTGATTCGAGGCACTTGCATCTGCGGAAATTAGTTTCTTTAATCACTAATTGGGCGTCTCTGAATTTCATGAGATGATTGGTAGAATTTCGGTGTTGTACACAGGCGTTGTTCTATTCCAGTCAAGATACCAAGACCAAAAGAGGCATCATCATCGGGTTTTTCCTAAGAGCATACCGAATTTGTAGTCCTGAGTTTCTTGACGAGGAATGTACATACATTCACCAAACATTCACTGAGTTACATTTTCCTTCCTTTTTCATCAAAGACTGCAAGAAAAGAGCTCTTCAGATCATTAATTCTCCACGCACCAACACCACTCACAACAAAGTTATAATTCTTCCCAACAGCCAGGTTGCACTGAACGTTTCAAAAGTACTTTCACAAGCAAACACCAGAGTCGCCATCCCTTCTAGCACTTCAATAAAGGATCTAACCAGGACAAAATCCAAGCACCACGAACCAGTCAACGCAGGAGTTTACACTATACCCTGTGGAGGCTGTGACAAGATTTACGTAGGTAAGACATATATGCAACAGTTAGGTATCTTTATTTCGAAACGTTTCGCCTACACAGTAGGCTTCTTCAGTCGAGTACAGAAAAGTTGATGTTCAAGATTTACGTAGGTGAAACAGCAAGAAACCTCGACACTCGCCTCAATGAACACATTTACGCATGTAGGAACGATAACTTGAACAACGCCTGTGTACAACACCGAAATTCTACCAATCATCTCATGAAATTCAGAGACGCCCAATTAGTGATTAAAGAAACTAATTTCCGCAGACGCAAGTGCCTCGAATCAGCACTGATCGCTGTTTCAAATACAATTAAACAAAACAACGGCAGCTTCACCATCTCTGAAGTCTTAGCAAGAATCCTCCTGAAAACAGTAAACCCTGCCATCACATAGTCTCTCCTGTTATACTACACAAAGCACGTTACAGAGAGTGAACACTGAAACAGGCTGCCTCTTTCCAGTCTATATTTGTCCAACCTATTATTTATGTTACCCAAGTAATAGCTTTTATAACCTTTTACTCATGTACGAATTTATTGCTCTACCATATTGTATTACTACTACTACTTTTGTCATTACTACTACTACTACTACTACTACCACCACTAGTGAACATCTAAATGGTACCTCACTAGTATTGCACCTCACTCTGAGCCTTTATATACCCTCTGTGTCCATGTATTGTTTGTAATGGCTTGATAAAGCTCCTGGAGAGCGAAACGTTGCCACAATAAGATGTCACATTAGTTGCACTTGTGTCCTTTTACTTTACATAAATAATTTCTGGAGAGAGTTTTGATATTTTATTTTTACGAGATTGGGAATTTCTCTCTCTCTCTCTCTCTCTCTCTCTCTCTCTCTCACACACACACACACACACCAAAATTATTTTCTGGAATGGAACTAGACTTTGGACACCACAGAATAAAGGCCCCTCAGATCCCACAGTGTAAGCAATGCACATATCAACACACATGCATTAATTGCTTCTTAGCGGATCTGAGTTTGCATACACGTTCTCTCTCTCTCTTTAATTAACAATGCCTACCAAGGATGAAGGATAAGAGCATAACATAAGAATGGAGGAGCACTGCAGCAGGTCTACTGACTCGTGCTTACCTAAGTCCTTTACAAATTCATCATTTCTTACGAAATAAATTTTTAGAGGTGTAATGTGAAGCAGCAGAACTCCGTCACCCTGCCAGACACTGCGGCGAGCTCCTTAACCCTGCCAGATACTGCGAAGAGCTCCCTCACTGCCAGACACTGGGAAGAGCTCACTCACCTGCCAGACGCTGGAGCAAGCTCTCTCACCCTGCCAGACACTGGGACGAGCTCCTTCACCCTGCCAGACGCTGAGGCGAGCTCCCTCACTCTGCCAGATGCTGTGACGAGCTTCTTAACCCTGCCAGACGCTGAGGCGAGCTCCTTAACCCTGCCAGATGCTGTGACGAGCTCCTTAACCCTGCCAGATGCTGCGACGAGCTCCTTAACCCTGCCAGACACTGCGACGAGCTCCTTAACCCTGCCAGACACTGCGGCGAGCTCCTTAACCCTGCCAGATGCTGTGACGAGCTCCTTAACCCTGCCAGACGCTGAGGCGAGCTCCTTAACCCTGCCAGATGCTGTGACGAGCTCCTTAACCCTGCCAGATGCTGCGACGAGCTCCTTAACCCTGCCAGACACTGCGGCGAGCTCCTTAACCCTGCCAGACACTGCGGCGAGCTCCTTAACCCTGCCAGATACTGTGACGAGCTCCTTAACCCTGCCAGATGCTGCGACGAGCTCCCTCACTGCCAGACACTAGGAAGAGCTCACTCACCTGCCAGACGCTGGAGCGAGCTCTCACTCTGCCAGACACTGGGACGAGCTCCTTCACCCTGCCAGACGATGAGGCGAGCTCCCTCACTGCCAGACACTAGGAAGAGCTCACTCACCTGCCAGACGCTGGAGCGAGCTCTCTCACCCTGCCAGACACTGGGACGAGCTCTCACTCTGCCAGACACTGGGACGAGCTCCTTCACCCTGCCAGACGCTGAGGCGAGCTCCCTCACCCTGCCAGACGCTGAGGCGAGCTCCCTCACTCTGCCAGACGCCGAGGCGAGCTCTCTCACCCTACCAGACGCTGAGGCGAGCTCCCTCACCCTGGCAGACGCTGAGGCGAGCTCCATCACCCTACCAGACGCTGAGGTGAGCTCCCTCACCCTGCCAGACGCTGAGGCGAGCTCCCTCACCCTGCCAGACGCTGAGGCGAGCTCCCTCACCCTGCCAGACGCTGAGGCGAGCTCCCTCACCCTGCCAGACACTGAGGCGAGCTCCCTCACCCTACCAGACGCTGAGGCAAGCTCCCTCACCCTATCAGACGCTGAGGCGAGCTCCCTCACCCTGCCAGACGCTGAGGCGAGCTCCCTCACCCTGCCAGACACTGGGGCCACAGTATGGTAAATAACGTCGTAAGAGTCATGTGCTCATTCTTATTCATGGTGAACCCTGGCTTGCTTCACTGCTTCTTCAACGGGAGGACAGTGGCTTGCTTCACTGCTTCTTCAACGGGAGGACAGTGGCTTGCTTCACTGCTTCTTCAACGGGAGGACAGTGGCTTGCTTCACTGCTTCTTCAACGGGAGGACAGTGGCTTGCTTCACTGCTTCTTCAACGGGAGGACAGTGGCTTGCTTCACTGCTTCTTCAACGGGAGGACAGTGGCTTGCTTCACTGCTTCTTCAACGGGAGGACAGTGGCTTGCTTCACTGCTTCTTCAACGGGAGGACAGTGGCTTGCTTCACTGCTTCTTCAACGGGAGGACAGTGGCTTGCTTCACTGCTTCTTCAACGGGAGGACAGTGGCTTGCTTCACTGCTTCAACGGGAGGACAGTGGCTTGCTTCACTGCTTCTTCAACGGGACAGTGGCTTGCTTCACTGCTTCTTCAACGGGAGGACAGTGGCTTGCTTCACTGCTTCTTCAACGGGAGGACAGTGGCTTGCTTCACTGCTTCAACGGGAGGACAGTGGCTTGCTTCACTGCTTCAACGGGAGGACAGTGGCTTGCTTCACTGCTTCAACGGGAGGACAGTGGCTTGCTTCACTGCTTCAACGGGAGGACAGTGGCTTGCTTCACTGCTTCAACGGGAGGACAGTGGCTTGCTTCACTGCTTCAACGGAAGGACAGTGGCTTACTTCACTGCTTCTTCAACGGGAGGACAGTGGCTTGCTTCACTGCTTCAACGGGAGGACAGTGGCTTACTTCACTGCTTCAACGGGAGGACAGTGGCTTGCTTCACTGCTTCTTCAACGGGAGGACAGTGGCTTACTTCACTGCTTCTTCAACGGGAGGACAGTGGCTTGCTTCACTGCTTCTTCAACGGGAGAACAGTGGCTTGCTTCACTGCTTCTTCAACGGGAGGACAGTGGCTTGCTTCACTGCTTCTTCAACGGGAGGACAGTGGCTTGCTTCACTGCTTCAACGGGAGGACAGTGGCTTGCTTCACTGCTTCTTCAACGGGAGGGCAGTGGCTTGCTTCACTGCTTCTTCAACGGGAGAACAGTGGCTTGCTTCACTGCTTCAACGGGAGGACAGTGGCTTGCTTCACTGCTTCAACGGGAGGACAGTGGCTTGCTTCACTGCTTCTTCAACGGGAGGACAGTGGCTTGCTTCACTGCTTCTTCAACGGGAGGACAGTGGCTTGCTTCACTGCTTCAACGGGAGGACAGTGGCTTGCTTCACTGCTTCTTCAACGGGAGGACAGTGTCTTGCTTCACTGCTTCTTCAACGGGAGGACAGTGTCTTGCTTCACTGCTTCTTCAACGGGAGGACAGTGGCTTACTTCACTGCTTCTTCAACGGGAGGACAGTGGCTTGCTTCACTGCTTCAACGGGAGGACAGTGGCTTGCTTCACTGCTTCTTCAACGGGAGGACAGTGGCTTGCTTCACTGCTTCTTCAGCGGGAGGACAATGGCTTGCTTCACTCCTTCAACGGGAGGACAGTGGCTTGCTTCACTGCTTCTTCAACGGGAGGACAGTGGCTTGCTTCACTGCTTCTTCAACGGGAGGACAGTGGCTTGCTTCACTGCTTCAACGGGAGGACAGTGGCTTGCTTCACTGCTTCTTCAACGGGAGGACAGTGGCTTGCTTCACTGCTTCTTCAACGGGAGGACAGTGGCTTGCTTCACTGCTTCTTCAGCGGGAGGACAGTGGCTTGCTTCACTCCTTCAACGGGAGGACAGTGGCTTGCTTCACTGCTTCTTCAACGGGAGGACAGTGGCTTGCTTCACTGCTTCTTCAACGGGAGGACAGTGGCTTGCTTCACTGCTTCTTCAACGGGAGGACAGTGGCTTGCTTCACTGCTTCTTCAGCGGGAGGACAGTGGCTTGCTTCACTGCTTCTTCAGCGGGAGGACAGTGGCTTGCTTCACTCCTTCAACGGGAGGACAGTGGCTTGCTTCACTGCTTCTTCAACGGGAGGACAGTGGCTTGCTTCACTGCTTCTTCAACGGGAGGACAGTGGCTTGCTTCACTGCTTCTTCAACGGGAGGACAGTGGCTTGCTTCACTGCTTCTTCAACGGGATGACAGTGGCTTGCTTCACTGCTTCTTCAGCGGGAGGACAGTGGCTTGCTTCACTGCTTCTTCAGCGGGAGGACAGTGGCTTGCTTCACTCCTTCAACGGGAGGACAGTGGCTTGCTTCACTCCTTCAACGGGAGGACAGTGGCTTGCTTCACTGCTTCTTCAACGGGAGGACAGTGGCTTGCTTCACTATTTCTTAAATATTCTTCACATTATGGGGAAGCGTGAAATACACAGTGGGTAAAACAGCGTCCATGTTGGGTATGGCAACGCCAGTTCCATGGATCACGAGACCTTGACCACGATCAAGGACACCCCTCTGAAGTGTGCGTTGTCAGACTGTGTTAATAACTGAGGCGCTGCGCGAGGGTTCATTAACTGTATTAATTAACGAGGATAAGCCGTATAGGCTCTTCTCTGTAATTATAATCCACACCGAGAGCCGATTAACTGGGAGTGTTTGTGTCGGGTACCGCGGCCGAATTATAAGGTTGTCGGGTGTTCGGTGTCGTGAGCAGCCGAGATGCGCTCAAATTGTATAAATGGTGGGGAAGGGTTTACTTAGATGAATGTGGGTAATGTAAAGGTCGTACACGACCTGCCCCTCCTTACTCCGTACAGGAGGGTCGTACACGACCTGCCCCCTCACACCGTACAGGAGGGTCGTACACGACCTGCTCCTCACACCGTAGAGTAGGGTCGTACACGACGTGCTCCTTACACCGTACAGGAGGGTCGTACACGACCTGCCCCTCCTTACACCGTACAGGAGGGTCGTACACGACCTGCCCCTCCTTACACCGTACAGGAGGGTCGTACACGACCTGCCCCTCCTTACACCGTACAGGAGGGTCGTACACGACCTGCCCCTCCTTACACCGTACAGGAGGGTCGTACACGACCTGCCCCTCCTTACACCGTACAGGAGGGTCGTACACGACCTCCCCCTCCTTACACCGTACAGGAGGGTCGTACACGACCTGCCCCTCCTTACACCGTACAGGAGGGTCGTACACGACGTGCCCCTCCTTACACCGTACAGGAGGGTCGTACACGACCTGCCCCTCCTTACACCGTACAGGAGGGTCGTACACGACCTGCCCCTCCTTACACCGTACAGGAGGGTCGTACACGACCTGCCCCTCTTTACACCGTACAGGAGGGTCGTACACGACCTGCCCCTCCTTACACCGTACAGGAGGGTCGTACACGACCTTCCCCTCCTTACACCGTACAGGAGGGTCGTACACGACCTGCCCCTCCTTACACCGTACAGGAGGGTCGTACACGACCTGCCCCTCCTTACACCGTACAGGAGGGTCGTACACGACCTGCCCCTCCTTACACCGTACAGGAGGGTCGTACACGACCTGCCCCTCCTTACACCGTACAGGAGGGTCGTACACGACCTGCCCCTCCTTACACCGTACAGGAGGGTCGTACACGACCTGCCCCTCCTTACACCGTACAGGAGGGTCGTACACGACCTGCCCCTCCTTACACCGTACAGGAGGGTCGTACACGACGTGCCCCTCCTTACACCGTACAGGAGGGTCGTACACGACCTGCCCCTCCTCACACCGTACAGGAGGGTCGTACACGACCTGCCCCTCTTTACACCGTACAGGAGGGTCGTACACGACCTGCCCCTTACACCGTACAGGAGGGTCGTACACGACCTGCCCCTCCTTACACCGTACAGGAGGGTCGTACACGACCTGCCCCTCCTTACACCGTACAGGAGGGTCGTACACGACCTGCCCCTCCTTACACCGTACAGGAGGGTCGTACACGACCTGCCCCTCCTTACACCGTACAGGAGGGTCGTACACGACCTGCCCCTCCTTACACCGTACAAGAAGGTCGTGCTCTATTTTTAAAGCTGTAAACTTTTATATATATGTCGTGCCAAATAGGTAAAATTGGTCAGTCATCATGAACTCATTTAAAATTAAGTCCATTCTAAAAAAATTCCTTATTCGTTTAAAGATATATATTTTTTTCATTTAAGTTAAAGTAAAATTAATAATTTTGTACCATAAGAACCTTAGAAAACTTACCTAACCTTATTATAACAAGCGCAATTTATATTTAGATAAGCATACAGTTATTCAATAATAAACCAAACACAATGAAGTATATTATTTTTTCGTTAGGTTCAGAATGATTTTTGTGAAGTTATTGAATACACAAATTTTCGCTTGCCTTATTCGGCAAGAAGAGCGCTGCTATTTAAGCCAAAATAGCAAGTTTTACCTATTCGGCAATATATATATATATATATATATATATATATATATATATATATATATATATATATATATATATATATATATATATATATATGTATGTATTCACCTAGATGTACTCACCTAGTTGTGGGTGCAGGGTCGATTCATAGCTCCTGGCCCCGCCTCTTCACTGGCCGCTAATAGGTCACTCTCCCTGCATCATGAGCTTTATCATACCTCTTCTTAAAGCTATGAATGGATCCTCCCTCCACTACAGCGCCTCCCAGACTATTCCACTTCCTGACACCTCTGTGACTGATTAAATACTTCCTAACATCTCTGTGATTCATCTGTGTCTTCAACTTCCAACTGTTGCTGTTGTTGCTGCGTCCCATCTCTGGAACATTCGCGCGCGCATGTGTGTGTTCATGCGTGTGTGTGTGTGTGTGTGTGTGTGTGTGTGTGTGTGTGTGTGAGTGTGTGTGTGTGTGTGTGTGTGTGTGCGTGTGTGTGTGTGTGTGTGTGTGTGTGTGTGTGCGTGTGTACGTGTGTGTGTGTGTGTGTACGTGTGTGTGTGTGTGTGCGTGTGTCCGTGTGTGTGTGTGTGTGTTCGTGTGTGTGTGTGTGTGTGTGTGTGTGTGCGTGTGTGTGTGTGTGTGTGTGTGTGCGTGTGTGTACGTGTGTGTACGTGTGTGTGTACGTGTGTGTGTACGTGTGTGTGTGTGTGCGCGCGTGTGTGTGCGTGTGTGTGCGTGTGTGTGCGTGTGTGTGCTTGTGTGTGCGTGTGTGTGCGTGTGTGTGCGTGTGTGCGTGTGTGTGCGTGTGTGCGTGTGTGTGTGCGTGTGTGTGTGTGCGTGTGTGTGTGCGTGTGTACGTGTGTGTGTGTGTGTGTGCGTGTGTACGTGTGTGTGTGCGTGTGTGCGTGTGTGCGTGTGTGTGTGCGTGTGTGCGTGTGTGTGCTTGTGTGTGCGTGTGTGTGCGTGTGTGCGTGTGCGTGTGTGTGTGTGTGTGTGCGTGTGTGTGTGCGTGTGTGTGTGCGTGTGTACGTGTGTGTGTGCGTGTGTACGTGTGTGTGTGCGTGTGTACGTGTGTGTGTGCGTGTGTACGTGTGTGTGTGCGTGTGTGCGTGTGTGTGCGTGTGTGTGCGCGTGCGTATACGCACCTATTTGTGGTTGCAGGGGTCGAGTCATAGCTCCTGGCCCCGCCTCTTCGCTGATTGCTACAAGGTCCTCTCTCTCCCTGCCCCATGAGCTCTATCATACCTCGCCTTAAAACTATGTATGGTTCCTGCCTCCACTACATCCCTTTCTAGGCTATTCCATGGCCTGACTACTCTATGACTAAAGAAATACTTCCTAACATCCCTTTGATTCATCTGAGTCTTCAACTTCCAATTGTGACCTCTTGTGTCTGTGTCCCATCTCTGGAACATCCCGTCTTTGTCCACCTTGTCTATTCCGCACAGTATTTTATATGTCGTTATCATGTCTCCCCTGACCCTCCTGTCCTCCAGTGTCGTCAGGCCGATTTCCCTCAACCTTTCTTCGTAGGACAATCCCCGTAGCTGTGCGTGTGTGCGTGTGTGCGTGTGTGCGTGTGTGTGTGTGTGTGTGTGTATGTGTGTGTGTGTGTGTGTGTGTGTGTGTGTGTGTGTGTGTGTGTGTGTGTGTGTGTGTGTGTGCGTGTGTGTGCGCGCGCGGGCGCAAAATGTTTAATGCTACGTGTTCGCATCCACCTATTTAGGAGTTTTTTTTTTTTTTTTTTTTTTTTTTGGGGGGGGGGGGGGTAGGGAAATGGACCTTTGTACAAGCATTAATAGGGATCAAATGTGGAAAACTCACACCCCTGCATCCACCTTGTCAGAAGGTGGGCATAGAGGAGTCACACCTCTGCACCCATCTGATCCGCTTCCGTACACGGAGAGTGCGGTAGCGAGTGTGGGGAATTCCCATCCTCGCATCTGTCTCATCAGGAGGAGGCTGCGGCTAAGAGACAATCTGACACTCATCTCTTCTGGAGCTGGGTGTCGGGAATCCACACACCTGCACGCACGCACGCACACACACACACACGCACTCAGTCACAGAGTTGTCAGGAAGTGGAATAGCTTTAAGAAAAGGTATAACAAAAAAAATACTGTCTATTCCAACTGTGCTCAATATTTTTATTAAAAATGAACGGGATAGGCTGGAAACATATATGTTTTTGAAACCAGTATAAACAGAGCCTTACAATGATGTGTCACTCAGATAGGAAAATAAATTGGCTCTTTCTCCCCTTGTCTGGTCCTATTGATTTTTTTTTTGTCAGTATCCAAGAAAAACTTTTTAACTTTGGTTATTTTTATATCCTGAATTTCAACTATTTGTTGAGGATTCAAATTATTAACACTTAAAATATCTTCAGTAAAGAGACTTATACAATTTTTACTTAATACTTCACATATTTCTTCCTCAAGCACTTATATCCCAACTATGCTGAAATATTCAATGCTGGTGACCCACACTTCTAAATTCAACGATTTCCCGTATACAGTGAATCTCTTATGTTACCAGCTTCATGCAGATTCAACCCTGAAAGACCCGTAGTGAGAAGATCCATCCTCACACAACACGTGATATACCTGAAGATTTAAACGTGCTGTATTTTACCAGACATACGCAGCTGCCAGACGCATCGAGACCATTTTTGTAATTTGCTTAATTGTAGTAAATATGCATTTTTGTATGGATATGTAACCTAAGCCAACTTAAAATTTTGTTTATGTCCTGTGGAATGTTAAAGAAAGGAAATAATGTAAAGTGAGGCTGGGATGGCTAACCCTGACGACCCTAAAGCTCGGATAATCTCTTTAAACAATTTCTTGCTAGTGAATCAGGAGAGGAGACGATTTAACGACTTAAAATGACCAAGAGATGCAGGAGGCATTAGGAATTTGCATGTTCTCGATTTTAATTAGTAAAAATGAACTAAGGGATAAATGCAAATTCGTCCAGAAAGCTACAGTTACTCTGTTAGTTACAGAGGTAATCTAAAGCATGCCCTCCAATGCCTCCCTCCCTTCTTCTTCCTTCCCTCTCTCTCTCTCACTACCTCACTCTCTCCTTCCCATTCTTCCTCCTTGTATTTCCTTGGGTTGGGTTCTGGAGAAATAAAAAAATACCATGTTTAATAGTTTTTTTTATTTTCCACAATATCTTGGCATCGTCCATTAACTTTCCATGACATACTGTATATTCCACGAACATTAAAGAAGTTCAATTGTGCTTATTTGTCTGATATTAAATGTGTACACTAGAAATTTGGATGTGAATGGAAGTTGGAAGTATGGATGACTGGATGAATATATGGTATGTGTGTGTGTGTGTGTGTGTGTGTGTGTGTGTGTGTGTGTGTGTGTGTGTATGTGTGTGTGTGTGTGTGTGTGTGTGTGTGTATGTGTGTGTGTGTGTATGTGTGTGTGTATGTGTGTGTGTGTATGTGTGTGTGTGTGTGTGTGTGTGTGTGTGTGTGTGTGTGTGTGTGTGTGTGTGTGTGTGTGTATGTGTGCGTGTATACACCTAATTGTGGTTGCAGAGGTCGAGTCACAGCTCCTGGCTCCGCCTCTTCACTAGTCGCTAATAGGTCATTCTCCCTGCTCCGTGAGCATTATCATACCTACCTCTTCTTAAAGCTATGTATGAATCTTGCCTCCACTACATCACTTTTCAGATTATTCCACTTCCTGACAACTCCGTGGCTAAAGAAAAACTTCTTAACATCCCTGTGACATCTTAGTCTTCAACTTCCAATTGTGACCTCTTGTTGCTGTGTCCCATCTCTGAAACATCCTGTTGTCTGTGTGTGTGTGTGTGTATGCATGTTTGTTTATGTTATTTAACATTAACTGAGATCACAGTTAATAAATTTATAAACATCTATAGTTTAAAAAAGCAAGAAGAGGTAAGATAGATAACAACTCGTAGCTTCTAAATCAAATGTAACAATTCTTCGTCTAAATCTTGTAACAGACTTAAGTGTATAAATGTGAACGACAAATACAAGGAAGGGAAATGAACACAATAAGAACATGAAAAATATTATAATAATATTGGTAAAATTACCGGCAATATGTTGGGTAAAGGGACACACATGTATAACTAATGCGACATTTTTATTGTGGAACGTTTCGCTCTCCAGGAGCTCTGTCAAGCCGTTACTGCTTGAGAACGAAACGTTGCCCAATAAAAACGTTGCATTAGTTGCACATGTGTCCTTTTACCTAACATGAAAAATAATGAAATATAAATGAAATTTATGTGAACGTGGGGAGCAAGAAGGTGGAGAAGAGAGTGGAGAGGTAGAAAAGATGTAAATTTAGGAGGGAAAAAGATGTAAATTTAGGGGAAAAAAGATGTAAATTTCGGAGGGAAAAAGATGTAAATTTAGGGGGAAAAATGTAAATCCAGGGGAAAAGGATGTAAATTTAGGGAAAAAAAGATGTAAAATTTGAGGGAAAAAGATGTAAATTTAAGGGGAAAAATATGTAAATTTAGGGGGGTGAATATGTAAATTTAGGAAAAAGAACTAATGAGAGAAATTAGAAGATGTAAATTTAAGGGGAAAAATATGTAAATTTAGGGGGGTGAATATGTAAATTTAGGAAAAAGAACTAATGAGAGAAATTAGAAAAGGAAAGTAACGGTAAATTGCGAGAATAAGATATATGAGAATAAATGAATGAATCGTGTTGGAATAAGGTAAAGATGGGGGAAGCAGGTGTCAGGTGACTTGACCACACGTCTCGCCCTACTCAGGATGCCACTCACAACAATCATTTACCACCTAGGTTTCTCTTTACTCCTTGGGGAAGATGGGCAGAATGTGTAAGGAGACTAGCCCAAATGCCTCACCCTGCTTAGGATGCCACTCACAACAGTCGACCTACACCCAGGAACATGTTATCTGTTAGGTAAACAAGGGCAGTATGTAAGGAACCCTGTCCGTACGTCTTACCTTACCCATACGTCCATACGTCTTACCCTATCCATACGTCCATACGTCTTACCCTATCCATACGTCTTACCCTACCCATACGTCCATACGTCTTATCCTACCCATACATCCATACGTCTTACCCTACCCATACGTCCATAAGTCTTACCCTACCCATACGTCCAACCCTACCCATACGTCCATACGTCTTACCCTACTGCTAGGTGAACGAAGTTGTTACAAAAATTCTCATATATAGGAAAAATAATATAACTTATGAAATGAAAAAATGGATGAATATTATCGTCCAATAACAATTGTACCAGGCCACTAAAATGTTTGATTCCTTGAAAATTTGTACCACGTGTTGAAACACTGACTGTTCACGGTCAAGCTCTATGTTAAGCTGCTCATGCTGACTTGTACCCAGCTTAAACTTTCGCCGGTATTAATCCGGTATATACTCATAATACCCAACACAGTCAGCTTGACTAAATCATAATTTATGTAATCGTGTAACATCTAAGCTGTATACATATGTGCTTCATCCTGAAATGCTGTATGAAAATTCTGCCGTCTCTTACAGTGACTTAATACTATCTCTTACAGTGATTTAATACTATCTCTTACAGTGACTTTCTGTTCTCTCTTATAGTGTAACCCAAAGTTCTGTTGGCCACACTAAGGCTCAAGTCTGACTTCCAAACATTACAAAAAAAATCTCAGCATCACCTTCCGTAAAGCGTTGCTTCAATGGCAGATTTTAATAGAATGAATCGTTCATCTTATTGAATACAAATCTCCTCTCCTCACCACCATATCTCTCGCTTGTTAAGGCTCACTGTTGTTTGGTAATTTCTAAATAGCAATTTCTGGTAATTTAAATGACATTGCGGGTTAAGCTTGCCTCGCCCCAGGTACGATCTCACCTGAATTTTCTATAGGAGTTCCATCACGAGTACCATTTACATCATTGGCTACAAGAGTACGATCACGAGAAGCTTTCATATTAGTTACAAGAGTACGATATCGATTACTTTGTACATCATTAGCTACAAGAGTAAAATCACGGGTACCATGTACATCATTAGCTACGATTGTACGATCACGAGTACCATTCACATCACTGGCTACAAGAGTAGGATCGCGAGTACTATGCACATGAGAAATCAATATATTCAGTTAGATAAATAAAAAAGGAATAAGAAAAGCAAAAAGGGATTATGAGGATAAGGTCGCAAGGGATTCGAGGACTAACCCAAAAGGGTTCTTTCAGGTATACAGAAGTAAGATTAGGGACAAGATTGGCCCACTTAAGAGTAACTCTGGTCAGATCACTGACAATGATAGGGATATGTGTGAAATTTTCAATTCCTTCTTCCTCTCAGTTTTTACTCAGGAGGATACTAGCGAAATTCCAGAAATAATAAATTTTGTAAAACAGGTCGATAATAAACTATGCACGATTGCAATAACTAGTGACACGGTCCTCAGACAAATAGAGAAATTAAAACCTAACAAATCCCCAGGCCCTGATGAATTGTTTGCGAGAGTTTTAAAGGAATGTAAAGAGGAACTTATCAAACCTTTGGCTAATCTTTTCAACATATCACTACAAACTGGCATAGTGCCTGATAAGTGGAAAATGGCAAATGTAATACCTGTTTACAAGGCAGGTGACAGGTCCTCAGCTTCGAATTATAGACCAATAAGCCTTACCTCCATAGTGGGAAAATTTATGGAATCAATAATTGCCGAGGTAATTCGTAGCCATCTTGATATGCATAAATTGATAAATGAATCTCAACACGGTTTTACAAAGGGGCGTTCATGTCTTACGAATTTACTAACTTTTTTCACTAAGGTGTTTGAGGAGGTAAATCATGGTAATGAATATGATATTGTGTATATGGACTTCAGTAAGGCTTTCGATAGAGTTCCACATTACAGACTTTTGAGGAAACTTAAGGCACACGGAATAGGAGGAGAAATCTTTTCCTGGGTAGAGGCATGGTTGACAAATAGGCAGCAAAAAGTTTGCATAAATGGGGAGAAATCAGAATGGGGGCACGTCACAAGCGGTGTTCCACAAGGGTCAGTGTTGGGCCCCTTGTTGTTCACAATTTACATAAACGATATAGATGAGGGAATAAATAGCGACATAAGCAAATTTGCTGATGACACCAAAATAGGTCGTCCAATTCATTCTATTGAGGACACTACAGCACTCCAGGATGATTTGAATAGTCTGATGCAGTGGTCGGAGAAGTGGTAGATGCGGTTTAATATAGACAAATGCAAAGTTCTAAATGTTGGACAGGACAATAACCATGCCACTTATAAACTGAATAGTGTAGATCTTAACATTACGGACTGCAAAAAGGATTTAGGAGTTCTGGTTAGCAGTAATCTGAAACCAAGACAACAGTGCATAAGTGTCCTTGGTTTCATATCAAGAAATATAAATAATAGAAGACCCCAGGTTGTTCCTCAACTCTATATATCCTTGGTTAGGCCTTATTTAGATTATGCTGCACAGTTCTGGTCACCATATTACAGAATGGATATAAAGGAGGATGACAAAGTTGATCCCATGTATCAGAAATCTTCCCTGAATCTGCACTCTCTAGAAAGGCGTAGAATTAGGGGGGATATGACAGAGTGTATAAATGGAAAACAGGAATAAATAAAGGGGATGTAAATAGCGTGCTGAAAATATCCAGCCAAGACAGGACTCGCAGCAATGGTTTCAAGTTGGAAAAGTTCAGAGTCAGGAAGGACATAGGAAAGCACTGGTTTGGTAATAGAGTTGTGGATGAGTGGAACAAACTGTGGAAGTGACTTGACTAGGTAGTCATTGTTCTAGGCCGGGGGGGGGATGGCATGGACCTGCTTCGCATGGGTCAGTAGGCCTGTTGCAGTGTTCCTTCTTTATGTTATGTTCTTAAGAGGAAACAAAGTCGCCATAATTCCAGAATCGGAAAATAATCGGTAGCGTTGTAGTTCGCGAAGTTCCACGGATGTTGACCTCCGGGGCAGCACATATTTCGTGCCAACAACTTCAGTGATAAATTATGCAGAATCATGCAAAATTAGAAATGTCTTACTGGTGGTATATACTACTCTCGCAGCAAAAAAAAAAAAAAAAAAAAAAGAAATGCACAAACTGAACTAGCTACTACAAGGTACAATAGTGAAAATGATAACAAGCGTCCTCCTCTCACCCCACTTAATGATCTCTCGAACTTCTGGTGCAGGACTGTAGTACTGGGTCGTGCTATAATCATCTTCCAACTGGAGTCCTCAACTGTTATTTTCTAGTTTACATGTGTGTGTGTGTGTGTGTGTGTGTGTGTGTGTGTGTGTGTGTGTGTGTGTGTGTGTGTGTGTGTGTGTGTGTGTGTGTGTGTGTGTGTGTGTGTGTGTGTGTGTGTGTGTGCCGAATAGGTAAAACTGGTCAATTAGCAAGAACTCATTTAAAATTAAGACATTTCTAAAATTTTCTCTTATACGTTTAAAGATGTATATATATATATTTTTTTCATGTTTGTTAATGCAAAACTTGATAATTTTGTACCAAAAGAACCTTAGAAAACTTAACTAATCTTATTATAAAAAGCGCAACTCATTTTAACACAATCCAGCTAAATATATTTTAGATAAGTTTATAATAATTTAATAATAAACAAACACAATGAAATATATTTTTTTTCGTTAGGTTCAGAATGATTTTTGCGAAATTATTGCATTCACAAATTTTCGCTTGCCTTATTCGGCAAGAAAAGCGTTGCTATTTAAGCCAAAATCGCAAGTTTTACCTATTTGGCACATTATATATAACTGCTGTTTTCATACCTAAAGTACAGTACCTGCACAATGTTTCGTCAGGAGCTTTGCAAATGAGGAAATGTATACATGAAAGGGAAAAATATCGCAGGCCGACTAGTGTTGTGCAGCAACTGTTATACCCAACACCAGCTTCTGTCTCTCTATCTGGTGTTAAGACAGCTAGTACTCTTCAAAACACATTTGTGTTGAAAGCTCCATAGAATTCAGCTGTACAGTGCACCATCGACCTGGTGATTCAGGATCTGCATGAACGTGGTCTATAATCGGATATGAATTTTATGCTGAAATGGAGCTAGGCGAGCTAAAAAAAATTAAGGTAAGTGGGAAAAATTGTAGAGAGCTGTGAAGAAGTGAGGGAGCGCTAGGAAGAAGTGTCCGTAGCTGTGAAGAAGTGAAGAGAGCTAGGATGCAGAGAGAGAGACTGGGATGAAGTGACGGGAGAGAGACGAAAGTGAACCAGACATGTAATCAGTGAGGTGACCTGATGAAGGGATGGTGAGGAGGGAAAGGATGGGGGGTTAAGCTGTGGTGGACTAAGAGATAAATGGGGAAAAAGGAAGCATCGGGGTGTGATTTCCTCTATTATTTCCCTCCTTTCCCCCTCCCTCCCTGACCCCTCGGCTCCTGTAATCCCCCGGTAATGAAGACATCAGTCAACGAGGGGGAGTCGCTGGCGTCCTGTGATTAATCCATCGCATCCACCACTAATTTTCCAAGTCATAAGTGTGGTTGGAAGGCAACATGGCGGCGGATGTTGCATTTTACACACACACACACACACACACACACACACACACACACACACACACACGGAATATGTAGCAACAAAATGCAAGGAGGCTGAGGAGAGGTTTGTACCCAAGGGTAACAGGATTAATGAAAAAGCCAGGATGAGCCCATGGTTTACCCAAAGGTGCAGGGAGGCAAAAACCAAGTGTGCTAGGGAATGGAAGAAATATAGAAGGCAAAGGACCCAGGAGAATAAGGAGAACAGTCGTAGAGCCAGAAACGAATATGCACAGATAAGAAGGGAGGCCCAAAGACAATATGAAAATGACATAGCAGCGAAAGCCAAATCTGACCCGAAACTGTTGTACAGCCACATCAGGTGGAAAACAACAGTCAAGGACCAGGTAATCAGGCTAAGGAAGGAAGGAGGAGAGACAACAAGAAATGACCGTGAAGTATGTGAAGAACTCAACAAGAGATTCAAAGAAGTGTTCACAGAGGAGACAGAAGGGACTCCAGAAAGACGGAGAGGTGGGGCACACCACCAAGTGCTGGACACAGTGCACACAACCGAGGAAGAAGTGAAGAGGCTTCTGAGTGAGCTAGATACCTCAAAGGCAATGGGGCCAGATAACATCTCCCCATGGGTATTGAGAGAGGGAGCAGAGGCGCTATGTGTACCCCTAACAACAATATTCAATACATCTATCGAAACAGGGAGATTGCCTGAGGCATGGAAGACAGCAAATGTAGTCCCAATCTTTAAAAAAGGAGACAGACATGAAGCATTAAACTACAGACCAGTGTCACTGACATGTATAGTATGCAAAATCATGGAGAAGATTATCAGGAGAAGAGTGGTGGAACACCTAGAAAGGAATGATCTCATCAACAGCAGCCAACATGGTTTCAGGGACGGGAAATCCTGTGTCACAAACCTACTGGAGTTCTATGACATGGTGACAGCAGTAAGACAAGAGAGAGAGGGGTGGGTGGATTGCATTTTCTTGGACTGCAAGAAGGCGTTTGACACAGTTCCACACAAGAGATTGGTGCAAAAACTGGAGGACCAAGCAGGGATAACAGGGAAGGCACTACAATGGATCAGGGAATACTTGTCAGGAAGACAGCAGCGAGTCATGGTACGTGGCGAGGTGTCAGAGTGGGCACCTGTGACCAGCGGGGTCCCGCAGGGGTCAGTCCTAGGACCAGTGCTGTTTCTGGTATTTGTGAACGACATGACGGAAGGAATAGACTCTGAGGTGTCCCTGTTTGCAGATGACGTGAAGTTGATGAGAAGAATTCACTCGATCGAAGACCAGGCAGAACTACAAAGGGATCTGGACAGGCTGCAGACCTGGTCCAGCAATTGGCTCCTGGAGTTCAATCCCACCAAGTGCAAAGTCATGAAGATTGGGGAAGGGCAAAGAAGGCCGCAGACGGAGTACAGTCTAGGGGGTCAGAGACTACAAACCTCACTCAAGGAAAAAGATCTTGGGGTGAGTATAACACCAGGCACATCTCCTGAAGCGCACATCAACCAAATAACTGCTGCAGCATATGGGCGCCTAGCAAACCTCAGAACAGCATTCCGACATCTTAATAAGGAATCATTCAGGACCCTGTACACCGTGTATGTTAGGCCCATATTGGAGTATGCGGCACCAGTTTGGAACCCACACCTAGCCAAGCACGTGAAGAAACTAGAGAAAGTGCAAAGGTTTGCAACAAGACTAGTCCCAGAGCTAAGAGGTATGTCCTACGAGGAGAGGTTAAGGGAAATCAACCTGACGACACTGGAGGACAGGAGAGATAGGGGGGACATGATAACGACATACAAAATACTGAGAGGAATTGACAAGGTGGACAAAGACAGGATGTTCCAGAGATTGGACACAATAACAAGGGGACACAGTTGGAAGCTGAAGACACAGATGAATCACAGGGATGTTAGGAAGTATTTCTTCAGCCACAGAGTAGTCAGTAAGTGGAATAGTTTGGGAAGCGATGTAGTGGAGGCAGGATCCATACATAGCTTTAAGCAGAGGTATGATAAAGCTCACGGCTCAGGGAGAGTGACCTAGTAGCGATCAGTGAAGAGGCGGGGCCAGGAGCTCGGACTCGACCCCCGCAACCTCAACTAGGTGAGTACAACCTCAACTAGGTGAGTACAACCTCAACTAGGTGAGTACAAACACATATAAGAGGTCACAATTGGAAGTTGAAGACACAGATGAATCACAGGGATGTTAGGAAGTATTTCTTCAGTTACAGAGTAGTCAGGCCGTGGAATAGCCTAGAAAGTGAAGTAGTGGAGGCGGGAACCATACATAGTTTTAAGGCGAGGTATGATAAAGCTCATGGGGCAGGGAGAGAGAGGACCTAGTAGCAATCAGCGAAGAGGCTGGGCCAGGAGCTATGAATCGACCCCTGCAACCACAAATAGGTGAGTACACACACACACACACACACATACACAAAGAAGTTGTGAATCGACCCCCCCCCCTCTGCTATAACAAATAGTTGAGTACACACACACACACACACACACACACACTGTTTTTGAGTAATTGAATGACATATATGGGAAGGAATATTTTACTTGTACCGCGATTTACCTACTGGGGCTTTATTATGGTAAAAAATGGCATGTGATACTGAAAGTTAGGTGGAAAAAGAACAAAATGCGAACACCAGATCTTTTACTGGGAACGTTTTAAAATGCAAACATGAGAACACTTTATTGGGCACTCTTTAAAATATAAACACTTTTATTGGGCACTCTTTAAAATATAAACACTTTTATTGGGCACTCTTTAAAATCTAAACACTTTTATTGGGCACTCTTTAAAATATAAACACTTTTATTTGGCACTCTTTAAAATATAAACACTTTTATTGGGCACTCTTCTAAATATAAACACTTTTATTAGGCACTCTTCTAAATATAAACACTTTTATTGGGCACTCTTTAAAATATAAACACTTTTATTGGGCACTCTTTAAAATATAAACACTTTTATTGGGCACTCTTTAAAATCTAAACACTTTTATTGGGCACTCTTTAAAATATAAACACTTTTATTGGGCACTCTTTAAAATATAAACACTTTTATTGGGCACTCTTTAAAATATAAACACTTTTATTGGGCACTCTTTAAAATATAAACACTTTTATTGGGCACTCTTTAAAATATAAACACTTTTATTGGGCACTCTTTAAAATATAAACACTTTTATTGGGCACTCTTTAAAATATAAACACTTTTATTGGGCACTCTTTAAAATATAAACACTTTTATTGGGCACTCTTTAAAATATAAACACTTTTATTGGGCACTCTTCTAAATATAAACACTTTTATTGGGCACTCTTCTAAATATAAACACTTTTATTGGGCACTCTTCTAAATATAAACACTTTTATTGGGCACTCTTCTAAATATAAACACTCTGTCAGCCTACAGCCATTATTCCACACAGATATACCTTTTAAAGTCATTTCGCCAATAAGCTTAAAGCTGCAAAATGAAAGCTTGCTCTGCTTAAGGTTTCATTATGTTATCCAAAGTCAAAAATATTAGGATTAGTCTTTCTTTCCTAGCCACATCTAAACCCGTAGGGGGACATACAGCGCCTTGCGGAATGGGAGGCAATCAGGTTCGATTCAAAGAAATGGAGGATGCTTTAAATTCCTTGGATCTAGAGCCTCTCACCGGCATCATGAAGCCTTCCGTAAGGGGCCTAATATGCTCAACAGTGAAAATCTACTTAGTGAGCTGTGACACGTCATGATCCACGTTGTTGTTGGCTTTATTATTATTATTATTATTATTATTATTATTATTATTATTAGCATCATCATCATGATGTGCCGGACCAGTGTACGTCATTTAGCTCAATGAGTGATGGAGGCTTGAACCTCTGTTCACTGTTCGCTCCCCACGTCTCTGAACAATCAAGGTGATGGCGATCACAAAATCCGTAAGCCATATTGCATTAATATTCACGTCGTTGGCTCCTGTGTGAATCTTAATAGATGTTGCAGCTTCTCGAGAGCTTCTCTGCAACCTTCCACAAGCATTGTGTCATTAGCAAAGAAGAGAAACTATTTTAATGTCCACTTATCATCAGAGTCATCATCTTTATGTCTACTCATCTTCCCAACACTGTATCATTGGCTTCTTTTACATCTCTCACCTATAAACAGTAAACATTCCTGGTGACATCGCACATCATTTCCCTCTCATGAGCACGTAAGATGACAGGTAAATTTTTCTGTATCGTGAGAGCGTAAAATGAAAAATAAACTCATAAACTTCACCTTAGATTCAGAATGAACTTTTAATTGCTTTCCTGTGTGTTTCGAAAATATTATTTCTGGTGTATTTCCTTTCTAGTTCCTTATGAAAAGTTAAAATTCTTACCTGGTAGGTCATGTGTATTTTAAAATACCTCTAGAATTTCAAGATGGACTGTAACCTCTTTTCTGTATGCATTTATTAAGAAGAAAAAAAAAGATTTTGAAATTGGGTTGTACGAACGTGCGTGGATTTTTACGGATATTAAGTAAGGAAATGCTTAATGTTAATGGTATTAAGTCAAGTGTATCAGAAAGAACGAGAGATCAAGGAGTACTAGCAGCATTAATGTTAAATCACCAGTTGTAAAAATCTAAATTCAAGATTGCATAGCCTAGAATAACCACACATTAATTACTATCTCATCTCTCGCAGGAAGCAGTAACTCCAGCCTCCCGTGGTAATCTCTGGAACGCCTGGAAGCTGCGGGGGTTACATCATCGATGATATTTACTACAGAAGCCGCCGGAGAGGGTCTGCGGCTAACACAATTGCCTGTTAAATCACCTTTCGACGTTAGGTGCACGTCTCGCATAGGTGATATCCTCGGCGGTGTGTAACAACCCTCTGTCTCGCGGCAGACACATGCTCAGGTAGCGGACATGGGGCAGCACAGAGATTGGTATAATTTGCAGGACGCTAGTCATCTAATCACCTCACACCTAATCACAACATACACATCTCATACCTACTAAAATCACAGCAAAACTAGACCCATCCGATCATTAAAACAATATTTATATATACGACCACAGGAAGCTAAAAGCTTTGCTGTCCATTATAAGAAACATCAATTCATTCATGATATATGCCAGAGTGGAGTGGATGAACTGGGTTTAGAAACTGAGGGATGGAGGAGGGGAGGCGGGAAGGTCTCTGGAGGGTTAATGGTGGGATGAGAGGGAGCAGGAGGAGGGGAGGGGGGAAGGTCTGTGGAGGGTTAGTGGTGGGATGAGAGGGAGCAGGAGGAGGGGAGGGGGGAAGGTCTGTGGAGGGTTAGTGGTGGGATGAGAGGTAGCAGGAGAAGGGGAGGATGGAAGGTCTGTGGAGGGTTAGTGGTGGGATGAGAGGGAGCAGGAGGAGGGGAGGGGGAAGGTCTGTGGAGGGTTAGTGGTGGGATGAGAGGGAGCAGGAGGAGGGGAGGGGGGAAGGTCTGTGGAGGGTTAGTGGTGGGATGAGAGGGAGCAGGAGGAGGGGAGGGGGGAAGGTCTGTGGAGGGTTAGTGGTGGGATGAGAGGGAGCAGGAGGAGGGGAGGGGGGAAGGTCTGTGGAAGGTTAGTGGTGGGATGAGAGGGAGCAGGAGGAGGGGAGGGGAAAGGTCTGTGGCAGGTTAGTGGTGGGACGAGAAGTAGCAGGAGGAGGGGAGGGGGGAAGGTCTGTGGAGGGTTAGTGGTGGGATGAGAGGGAGCAGGAGGAGGGGAGGGGGGAAGGTCTGTGGAGGGTTAGTGGTGGGATGAGAGGGAGCAGGAGGAGGGAAGGGGGGAAGGTCTGTGGAGGGTTAGTGGTGGGATGAGAGGGAGCAGGAGGAGGGGAGGGGGGAAGGTCTGTGGAGGGTTAGTGGTGGGATGCGAGGGCGCAGGAGGAGGGGAGGGGGAAGGTCTGTGGAGGGTTAGTGGTGGGACGAGAAGTAGCAGGAGGAGGGGAGGGGGGAAGGTCTGTGGAAGGTTAGTGGTGGGACGAGAAGAAGCAGGAGGAGGGGAGGGGGGAAGGTCTGTGGAAGGTTAGTGGTGGGATGAGAGGTAGCAGGGGGAGGGGAGGGGGGAAGGTCAGTGGAGGGTTAGTGGTGGGATGAGAGGGAGCAGGAGGAGGGGAGGGGGAAGGTCTGTGGAGGGTTAGTGGTGGGACGAGAAGTAGCAGGAGGAGGGGAGGGGGGAAGGTCTGTGGAAGGTTAGTGGTGGGATGAGAGGGAGCAGGAGGAGGGGAGGGGGAAGGTCTGTGGAAGGTTAGTGGTGGGACGAGAAGTAGCAGGAGGAGGGGAGGGGGGAAGGTCTGTGGAAGGTTAGTGGTGGGATGAGAGGTAGCAGGGGGAGGGGAGGGGGAAGGTCTGTGGAAGGTTAGTGGTGGGACGAGAAGTAGCAGGAGGAGGGGAGGGGGCAAGGTCTGTGGAAGGTTAGTGGTGGGACGAGAAGTAGCAGGAGGAGGGGAGGGGGGAAGGTCTGTGGAAGGTTCGGGGTGGGACGAGACGTAGCAGGAGGCGGGGAGGGGGGAAGGTCTGTGGAAGGTTAGTGGTGGGACGAGAAGTAGCAGGAGGAGGGGAGGGGGGAAGGTCTGTGGATGGTTAGTGGTGGGACGAGAAGTAGCAGGAGGAGGGGAGGGGGGAAGGTCTTTGGAAGGTTAGTGGTGGGATGAGAGGTAGCAGGGGGAGGGGAGGGGGAAGGTCTGTGGAAGGTTAGTGGTGGGACGAGAAGTAGCAGGAGGAGGGGAGGGGGGAAGGTCTGTGGAAGGTTAGTGGTGGGATGAGAGGTAGCAGGGGGAGGGGAGGGGGGAAGGTCTGTGGAAGGTTAGTGGTGGGACGAGAAGTAGCAGGAGGAGGGGAGGGGGGAAGGTCTGTGGAAGGTTAGTGGTGGGATGAGAGGTAGCAGGGGGAGGGGAGGGGGGAAGGTCTGTGGAAGGTTAGTGGTGGGATGAGTGGTAGCAGGGGGTGGGGAGGGGGAAGGTCTGTGGAAGGTTAGTGGTGGGACGAGAAGTAGCAGGAGGAGGGGAGGGGGGAAGGTCTGTGGAAGGTTAGAGGTGGGATGAGAGGGAGCAGGAGGAGGGGAGGGGGGAAGGTCTGTGGAGGGTTAGTGGTGGGACGAGAAGTAGCAGGAGGAGGGGAGGGGGGAAGGTCTGTGGAAGGTTAGTGGTGGGACGAGAAGTAGCAGGAGGAGGGGAGGGGGGAAGGTCTGTGGAGGGTTAGTGGTGGGACGAGAAGTAGCAGGAGGAGGGGAGGGGGGAAGGTCTGTGGAAGGCTAGTGGTGGGACGAGAAGTAGCAGGAGGAGGGGAGGGGGGAAGGTCTGTGGAAGGTTAGTGGTGGGATGAGAGGTAGCAGGGGGAGGGGAGGGGGAAGGTCTGTGGAAGGTTAGTGGTGGGACGAGAAGTAGCAGGAGGAGGGGAGGGGGGAAGGTCTGTGGAAGGTTAGTGGTGGGACGAGAAGTAGCAGGAGGAGGGGAGGGGGGAAGGTCTGTGGAAGGTTAGTGGTGGGACGAGAAGTAGCAGGAGGAGGGGAGGGGGGAAGGTCTGTGGAAGGTTAGTGGTGGGATGAGAGGGAGCAGGAGGAGGGGAGGGGGGAAGGTCTGTGGAAGGTTAGGGGTGGGACGAGAAGTAGCAGGAGGAGGGGAGGGGGGAAGGTCTGTGGAAGGTTAGTGGTGGGACGAGAAGAAGCAGGAGGAGGGGAGGGGGGAAGGTCTGTGGAAGGTTAGTGGTGGGATGAGAGGTAGCAGGGGGAGGGGAGGGGGGAAGGTCAGTGGAGGGTTAGTGGTGGGATGAGAGGGAGCAGGAGGAGGGGAGGGGGAAGGTCTGTGGAGGGTTAGTGGTGGGATGAGAGGGAGCAGGAGGAGGGAAGGGGGGAAGGTCTGTGGACGGTTAGTGGTGGGATGAGAGGGAGCAGGAGGAGGGGAGGGGGGAAGGTCTGTGGAGGGTTAGTGGTGGGATGAGAGGGAGCAGGAGGAGGGGAGGGGGAAGGTCTGTGGAGGGTTAGTGGTGGGACGAGAAGTAGCAGGAGGAGGGGAGGGGGGAAGGTCTGTGGAAGGTTAGTGGTGGGACGAGAAGAAGCAGGAGGAGGGGAGGGGGGAAGGTCTGTGGAAGGTTAGTGGTGGGATGAGAGGTAGCAGGGGGAGGGGAGGGGGGAAGGTCAGTGGAGGGTTAGTGGTGGGATGAGAGGGAGCAGGAGGAGGGGAGGGGGAAGGTCTGTGGAGGGTTAGTGGTGGGACGAGAAGTAGCAGGAGGAGGGGAGGGGGGAAGGTCTGTGGAAGGTTAGTGGTGGGATGAGAGGGAGCAGGAGGAGGGGAGGGGGAAGGTCGGTGGAAGGTTAGTGGTGGGACGAGAAGTAGCAGGAGGAGGGGAGGGGGGAAGGTCTGTGGAAGGTTAGTGGTGGGATGAGAGGTAGCAGGGGGAGGGGAGGGGGAAGGTCTGTG
>NC_091296.1:23760938-23868263 GCF_038502225.1 Cherax quadricarinatus
AATAATCACTCTTCATGATAAGTACAACACCTAAAAGATGTGGTGATTATTACAACAGTCAACATAGAGCAAGGCTGAAAAGACTAAGTTTATTATTGGTCAAAAGTGAAGCTTTCAACCCATAAATCCACTAGAATACAAGGCAGGCACGTACTTACAGTAGTGCTGGGAGCTGTGAGTCTAGTGATTACTGTTTGGACCAGAGCCCCACACGTCACCTTTTGGGGGGGGGAAGGAGGAGGGGAAGGGATAGCGGGAGCTAGACTGACCCTACCTTAACAAGCAGCCGGCAGTCAAACTATCACTTTCGGGGTGGGGGAAAAAGGCGGGAATAGCCGGAGCTTGCCTTACCCTACCTTAACAAGTAGCCGACAATGAAACTATTGTTACTATATACTCCCTCGCTACTCCTATCTATCGAACTTTTCCTTCACACTCCCCCTTACCAAGACTTATAGTCAAGGAGTATAAGAAGAATAGGCGAGGAAAAAGTTCTAACATGTGGAAGTCGCGTAAGGCAACAAATCTTCTACTGACTGTCACGACTTAACCAGTCAGAGAAATAATTGGATGAACCATTGATATACACAATATGGAACTTAAAAGCCTGGAGTGCCAATGTCCACCTCAAGAGGCGACTGTTGGTTCCCTTAAAAGTTTCTAGGTATATCAAAGGTTTGTGGTCTGTTTCTAAAATGAATTCTTTTCCCAGCAAATAAAATTTAAGTTTGGAGATACCCCACTCAAGGGCTAAACATTCCTTTTCTATTGTGGAGTATCTTGTTTCTGTGGGAAGGAGTTTCCAGCTTAGGAAGCATAGAGGGAAGGGAGTACCATCATTGTATTGTAGTAACACCACACCTAAGCCAGTATTGGAGGCATCAGTTCTTAAGCAAAATGTTTTATTAATATCTGGAATCTTATGTATAGGGTCTTTCGAAAAAATACTTTTAATCTCATTAAACTTTTCCCGAGCTACGTCGGAAAGTTCAAGAGGTTCCTTCACAGACTTTTTAAGGAAGTCGGATAAGATGCCAGTAAGATCAGTAAGGCTCGGGATAAACCGTGCATAAAAATTTACAGAACCAAGAAAGCTACACTTGAGCTTCTTGGTTTTGGGGAATTTAAATTCTAATAAAGCTTTGATCTTACTGGGGAGAGGCTGCAGAGAGTTATTAGAAAGTATCAGTCCAAGATATCTAATCTTGTTATACCCAAGGAAGCATTTCTTCGGCTTGGCAGTGAGGCCATGTGAGCGTAACCTACGCAAAACTGATGTTAATGTTTGGATATGTTCGCCCCACGTGGATGTCATTACGTAAATGTTATCAAAATAAACAAACATTTGGCATATTACCCAAGACCTTTCTCATCAGTCTCACGTAGGTAGCACAGGCAGTTACCAAACCGAAGGGCATAGTTCTATATTGCATCAGTCCTTGGTGTGTAGGAAAAGCGGTGTACTGCTTAGAAGAAGGATCTAACATTACTTGATGATATGCCTGCGCAATATCAATCTCTGAAAAGAAGGAAGCGTCATAAAATTTGTGTAGATCGCTATCTATTAAGGGCATAGACTCAGCATCCCACCGAGTTATAGCATTAAGGCCTCTGAAGTCAATAGCAAGTCTATATGAATTATCCTCCTCCTTAACCATGACTGCTGGTGAACAATATGAAGATACTGAAGGTTCAATGATCTTTAGTTTTAATAATTTGTCTACCTCTTGGTCAAATGCATCCCTAAGGTGAACTGGAACTGGGTATAATTTTCGTTTGACAGGATTGTCCGTCACTAAGTCAATCTTATGGACTACCGTGGAGGTAACACCTGGAATATTAGTAAAGACGTCTGAAAAGTTACTCACACATTGAAGTAGTTCATGTCTCTTATGGTCATCCAAAGATTCATTAATATTAATGTTGGTTGCGCCCGAGTGGTCAAGAGTCACCAAGTCATGTAGTTCTTCATCATAGTCTAAGTTAGAGGTGTCAATTACGCACACTTTACATTCTTCAGTTGTCTTATCAAGTTCGTGTGGAAAAACTAAGTCAAAGTTATTAAGGCAGTTAACCGAATTTCTTCGGTAATATTTCTTAAGGATGTCGATATGATAAAGCTTAGGTTTCCCCTTGACTTCTATGAGGTATTCAACTTTCCCACAAATTTTTAATACTTTATATGGACCTTTCCATGCTACTAATAATTTGACTTGATCGGCAAAAGTACAAGAACTTCATCCCCTACTTTAAAACTTCTCCTCTGACTTTTGGAATCAAAATATGTTTTGTACTGGTCCATTGACAAACTTAAGTTTTTCGAAACTATGTCAGAGGTCTCCTCAAGTTTGGATCTAAGGTCAAGGAGAAACTGGTAAGAAGACTGAACCTCAGCATTTACCTCTTCATTAGTCCATAAGTCATGAAGGATGGACAATGGGCCTCTGGCCTGTCTACCACAGAGAAGTTCAAAAGGTGAAAACCCCAAAGAGTCACTGGGAACTTCCCTCATGGCAAACAAAGCACAGGGTAGGTAACGATGCCACTCCTTAGGTTTAAGGGAGCAAAGTTTCCTTAAAATGGACTTGAGAATCGAATGCTGGCGCTCAATCCTCCCATTACAGCTGGGATGATAGGGTGTGGTGAAGAGAGGCTTCACTCCCAGAAGTTGGTATAGATGTTGCATTAAGTCAGATGTGAATTGTGTCCCACGGTCAGACAAAATTTCTCTAGGGATGCCCACTCTGCAGAAGATGGACAAAAGGGCTTCAGCCACCTCTGTAGTGGTTATGGTCTTTAAGGGTATGGCTTCAGGGAAACTCGAAGCATAATCAACTAATGTTAATATATATCTATGTCCCCCAGATGAAAGTGGAGATAAAGGACCAACGATGTCAATAGCTACTCTTTCAAACGGTACCGTAAAGATAGGCATTTTGACCATAGGTACTCGCCTGGTACCTCGGGAGAATGACAGTTGGCAAACTTTACACGATCTACAATAGGTAGTGACATCTGAGGACATTTTTGGCCAAAAATAGGTTTCCCTAATTTTATTTAAGGTTTTACGATGCGAGAAATGTCCGGCCACTGGCAGGTCATGAGCCATTTTAAGAACATTCTCTCTGCATTGACTTGGAACAACTAAGATGGAATAGTCTATCTCATCTGAATTTAATTTGAATACTGACTTGTACAAGATACCTTTTATAAATTCAAATTTATATGAAAAGTTTTTCCTTTGGATAACTTGATTTTGTTTAGCGGCATTATGGCAATTCTGAAGAGAAGGGCAATTACGTTGTAACTTGACAAAGGAGTCCTTCGATATATCTAAAGGCTTAAAGTCAGGGAAAATCAAAGGATGGACAGTAGGAGAAGCCTGGGCTTTGGTCTGAGCCCTAGTCAAGACATTTATGGTATCGGAGATATCTTTACTTTCATCTAACAAGTGAACCGGTGATCCTACTACCTCGCTTTCGAGAGTAGCATCACTGGTTTTTAATCCCACATGAATCTCACGAGACATTGTCTCATCTGAACTTTCGAGGGACTTCTCTGACTCTACAGGAAGAGGATCTGAAAAGCTTATGTCCACCTTTGGCAATGAAAGGTCAACCTCAGAAGGAAGAATAGCACCTTTTACATTACCTATTAGTACGGAGCAAGAAGTGATGGGAGCTAGTACGGCTTCAGACCAACCTGTGAACCATTTAGACCTAATGTAACAACGGATGGTAGGAAAAGTGTCCGTACGGCCCAAGTAGTCTGAAAGTATAGCAGAGGAATGAGTTTCTTTAAGGTTAGGGAACAGCTTATCAGAAATGACTATACATGTGCATCCAGTGTCTCGTAAAATGGTAGATACATTAAGTCCATTAACTGTTCCTGAACAGAAGGGTGCTTGGTCATTACAGTCTTTAAAACATCTTCCAACTTTTTGGATCTTCTTAGAAGGACAATCTGGACGTTTATGTCCCTTAACACCACACAAATGACAAACAGGAATAAAAGAAGTCATTTTACTTTCCATTAGAGGCTTTGATTTCTTAAGGTCTGATGAATCCTTGCCCTTAGGGTTCGATCCCTTTAGGTCTTTATAGGAATTGTGAGCCTCAGCATACAGGTCAGCAGCCTCAGCAAATTCCTCAGCTTTAATCAGGTTACGTTCTCTGATGAATGTTCGTATCTGATGGGGAAGAGCTGTCAGGAACTGGTCAGCAACCATGAAGTCTCTAAGAGATTCATAACTGTGATCAATTCCTGAACTCTCTGTCCAAAAGTCGAACATACGAAAGAGTGTTACCTGTAACTGCTGAAAGTTCTGGCCAGGCTGTAAGGTGGCATACCTGAAATCTTTCCTGTAAGAATTAGTGGTTTTTTGATATGCTTTAAGGATTGCCTTCTTCAGTAGGTTATAATTACATATGATATCCTGCAACAAAGTTGCATAGATATTCAAGGCTGTACCAGAAAATAACATTCCTAACCTGGTAGCCCAGGTGTCAGCAGGCCATTCACAGAGGGTAGCGGTATTTTCAAACCTGATAATGTATGAAGTTATGTCTTCCCCCTCTGTGAAGGGAGGTAAATTAGGTGTTGGAATATGTGCACTGACTGCACGTTGTTCCATTACTCCTTCCTCTAATTGTTGTTGTGTAAGAGTTAACTTTTTATTCTCTAATTCAAGGCGAGATTTCTCGAGCTCGCAATCCTTTTCTCTCTATTAACTCAAGTTCTCTAGCTTTTTCCTCACGTTCTCTAGCTTTTTCCTCAACTTCTCTATCCTTTGCTCTTTCCTCAAGTTCTCTTATTTTAGCCTGTTCCTCACGTATTTTAGCCTGTTCCTCACGTATTTTAGCCTGTTCCTCACGTTCTCTAGCTCTTTCTTCACGATCAAGTCTATCACGCTCCTTTTTCTCTTCTCTTTCGATTCTCTCTCTCTCCTTTTCTTCTTCTCTTTCCCTTTCTGTCTCTCTTCTCTCTCAATTCTCTCTCTTTCAAGTCTTTTCTGGACCTTAGCACTAATGAAAGATTCTAAATTTTTCCCTGTTATTCCTAACTTACTTCCAGCGTTCATCCAAAACTGGTATTCCTCCATGCTTGCAAAAATAACTTAAACTATCAGGGGAAATGAAACGGGTATTAAAGAAAACGGAGGGTTCAATTCCTGCTCCGTTCAAACTGTAAATAAACCAGAGGGCTCAATCCCTGCTTCAATTAAACAATATGTATTAATTAAAACGAAGGGTTCTATGCTGGCTCCGAGCAAACAGTAAGTAGAATGGGGTCCCTTGACCATCCAATCTTCTCACCAACAAATCAAGAGTGTCCAACGACAGTTCCCTTGATAAAATAAAGAGCTCAATGAAACAAATTGTCACTGGAAAATCTCGGGTCCCTAGAGTCTAATCCTCCAAAGTGTTTCAAGCTCACAAGAAAGGTGGCAGAATTAACTATTATATCCTGCCTGACTTGACTTACAATAAATTGAGACTATAACAATCACCAAATCTTTTAAATACCTGTACCGTAGTCCTACCATAGAGAATGATTACTCATGGCTGGTGGTAACCGTCTGTGGTATGCAGCGTTGAAGTTCCAATGGTAGATTCGAGATGGAATTGAATCATGATTCTGTCGAGTTGTATCCTGGCAAGGTCGCCACTTGTGAAGGCATACTCAGCCCTGTAATAACTTCAGACAGTATTACCAAGGCTGGCTGGCTCCTCAGGAAAATTAATGAATAGAAAAAGAAATAATAACAGACAAACACTTTATTATATGGAAAATATAAAATATAAAACACTTAAATATGAAATATTAATCCTACATTAAAGAAAATGAAAAATGAAAAATATAAATGATAAATGTATTCAACACTAATATATATAGGGGTGTCTGGTGTTGGTGACACTGTGCTGTTGAAATCGTAGCCGTTGCTGATGATGGGGGGGGGGGCGTCGCAGGTGTTGGTTACGACCCACTGGCTAGTTCTTCACAGTATAGCCTTGAGTATTATATCCCAATGACAGGAAAGCAGGTTCTTTACTGCTGAAATGATGAGGGGTTATGTCATGCAATTTCATACAGGTGCACAGGTAATTAAATCTAAAAAGGGGAAGTCTCAGGACGTTAGTCCATCTCCACCAGTTCTTCTCGTTGATTGACAGGTGACCCTCTCTGTCATCCAAGCTGAAAAGATAGACAGGTTACCCACTGCTTAAATAATCGCTCTCCATGATAAGTACAATACCTAAAAGATGTGGTGATTATTACAAGTCAACATAGAGCAAGGCTGAAAAGACTAAGTTTATTATTGGTCAAAAGTGAAGCTTTCAACCCATAAATCCACTAGAATACAAGGCAGGCACGTACTTACAGTAGTGCTGGGAGCTGTGAGTCTAGTGATTACTGTTTGGACCAGAGCCCCACACGTCACCTTTCGGGGGGGGGGGAAGGAGGAGGGGAAGGGATAGTGGGATCCAGACTGACCCTACCTTAACAAGCAGCCGGCAGTCAAACTATCACTTTTGGGGTGGGGGAAAAAGGTGGGAATAGCGGGAGCTTGCCTTACCCTACCTTAACAAGTAGCCGGCAATGAAACTATCACTTTCGGGGAGGGGGAAAAAAGGTGGGAATAGCGGGAGCTTGACTTACCCTACCTTACAAGTAGCCGGCAATGAAACTATTGTTACTATATACTCCCTCGCTACTCCTATCTATTGAACTTTTCCCTCACAGGCACGATGTTGCTAATTGAATCCTATATTTGCAAAGTGCTTGTCCAGTTGAATCTTGAAGGATCGCATTGTTTTCGCTCTTACAATATTAGCAGGTAGTTTTATTCATTTTGCTATAATTCTGTTTGCAAAAAGCTTTGCATAAGTTCGTGTTATCCGTCAAATAGTTCTTCGTGTTCAGGTGTGTCAAAGCCATTCAATGTCTTAAAGAATTGAATGAAATCTACTCGTAGTAGATTAAAGAAAAGACTGAGTACTCTGAGTCTTTCTTCCTACGGCATGCTTCCGAGTATTGGTCGAGCCTGACCACTCAGTGTTATGGGTCGAGCCTGACCTCTCAGTGTTATGGGTCGACGCTGGCACACTCATATCTGTTGCCAGATTTCCAACACTGCATAGCTACTATCGACGCACGAGAGATCTTCAGCTCAAGATTTCCATCTCGGGTGACTTGTTCTGCATTATGTATATCAGTGCACCACATAGAAACAAGCTCGTAAACCAGGCTTCCCGGCTTTTGAGGCATTTGTGGCCGAGTGGGTAAGAGCGTCACTTTGGGAACCTTGTCAATCTCCATGCAGTGGGATGGAGTCCTGCTGACTGCAATCTTTCTCTGTATATATGTAGTGCCGAATAGGTAAAACTTGAGATTTTGGCTTAAATAGCAACGTTCTTCTTGCCGAATAAGGCAAGCGAAAATTTGTGTGTGCAATAATTTCGCAAATATAATTCTGAACCTAATGAAAAAGATATATTTCATTGTGTCTGTTTATTATTAAATTATTGTAAACTTATCTAAAATATATTTAGTTAGATTAAGCTAAATTATATTGCGCTTGTTATAACAAGGTTAGATAAGTTTTCTATAGTCTTTCTGTTATAAAATTAATAATTTTTACATTAACATAAACGAAAAAAAATATTTTTAAACGAATAAGAAAATATTTTAGAAAGAATTTAATTTTAAATGAGCTCTTGCTAATTGCCAACTTTTACCTATGGGGGATGACAATATATATATATATATATATATATATATATATATATATATATATATATATATATATATATATATATATATATATATGGCCAATTTCTTTGTATCTTTATTCTAATAAAAAAAAGAGAATACTAGCATTGGCAAGAAGACGATCGCTTCGGTAAGTGTCAGTTATGGTGTAGCAGTTGAAGGTATCACCAGGGGCGGGCCCACTAGTGAAAGTCACGCCTAAGAGTTGGTCCCGACTTAAACAGGTTGAAGAAGGTATTGTCTGCCCCAAGTGACTATCTTCCTGCTTATGCATCATATTTTTTAAGACTAGGCTGAGGGATTGATTACCTCGTCTTGTACTGAATTGATAAAGTCATTGGTTGGCGAAACAACTTAAGAATAATGGCACCCAGGTGTTGCACACATGTCAAGGAATGATAAAAGTAATAAAGCAGAAAGTGACATGCAACAGAGATGTCACCTTATGCTTACAGTCAGCAGGTGTTTGTTAAGTCGCGCATTGAGCGTGGGCCAGTAGGCGTTCTGCAGTACATCTCCACTGTCAGGTAAAGGTGAATCTGTTTGTCAACATACCTTAAAATCCTTACGAATATTATACGAGTATAGTATGTATTATTATCTATTATAATATCACTTGATTTTCCTTATTTTCGTTCGTTCGTTGGAAGTCTCTTCTTCCCAGTTCCACTCTCTCCATCAGGAGGTTCGCAGTGTTCTTCTCCTGGCTCTTCGTCTGAAAGTTTGCTATACTTTCATTCTGTTTCGCTGTCTCTATCAAGGAGCTGAAAACCACCTCTGCCCAACTTCACTCAATTCGCCAGGTGCCTGACAATCTTCTCTCCAAAGCTCCACTCTGCAATAAGTGGCTGACAGTCTTCTCTCTCTCCAGCTCGTCTCACCTAGAACAATTAGAGGCATAAAAATCCCAGCATATCCTGGAGAGCCGTACCACTCATCCCACATATATATATATACATGTGTATATAATAAATATATATATATATATATATATATATATATATATATATATATATATATATATATATATATATATATATATATATATATATATATATATATATATATGACACATGTACAACTCTTAGGTATCTTTATTGAGGAAACGTTGCAGTGTCTGACAGGAATGTAGATGAATGGTTTAGAGAACCGACACGTTGATTAATTAGACACACGTGCAACGTTTGGGTATCTATACCCAAGAGATGCACATGTGTCAGACACTGTCAGACACTGCAACTTCTTGGGATCTTAATACTTGGGAATTCTTCGCTTGCCTAACCCTTGGGCACGACCTACTTCCACATTGGACAAATGTCACACCACCTACGACTGCTGCACCTCTCCTGCCTACGGTACATAAGCTACTTCTCCGCAGATACGCTGTATTCTATTCAAGATTGATGGACTGACCACATCGACTCAAGGTTGAGGGACTGATTACCTCATTCTCCTCCTGTTCTTCACGTTTCTCCTTTGTATGGACTGATGAAGCCACTGTGTGGCGAAACGTTTCCTCAATAAAGATACCCAAGAGTTGCACATGTGTCTAATTAATCAACGTGTCGGTTCTCTAAATCATTCATCTTTATATATATATATATATATATATATATATATATATATATATATATATATATATATATATATATATATATATATATATATCCTTCGTCTGTGTAAAATACGTATTTCTTGACGCAGAGATTGAATTGTAAATTATAGTTTGTACTCCACATAACAAGTCTGCTGATTCAAGTATTGTGTTAACCCTAATCAGGCTCTTCACGATGCCAAACACTGCTCTAGAGTGACAGAACTTGACCTCTGACATAGGAAAAAGCACTTTGTTTTTCGTTATTATTTGTTTCTGGCACTCCCCTCCATCGCTGCCATGGTCACTAACTTCCTGATTGCCTGGCTGGCGAGCACTGAGTTTCGGCTTAAGTGCTAATTACCATGCAAATGAATGCAGCTCCCTCGGTCATTTACGGTCAGGGGTAAATGTTGAGCTCTCCATATGAGGTTGTCATTAGTTTCTTCGTCACGTCTCAACCTCTGGTTATGTTGTCTTGTACCTTGGTCAGAACATGTATTTAATCACATTTAGTTAGGTATCATCCTGAAAAGCGTGACTCTTCTGTTCTACAACCTCTTGCGAGTGTAACGATTCGCTCTCCAGAGACGAAACACAAGTAATGTATTCAACCCAGATTAGAACACAACACAGGCTGGCCTAATATCTACTTTCATACTAGTCAACAGCTACGAAGGCGCCTTTCTTAAAATTACATGGTAGTCCCCAGACCAAACAATTAAGCAATCACTGGCGGTTCGTGAGGCGGGCCACTCGTTGCTTGTAATTCATGTGAGGTTTAAGTGGTTATTAATGCATTATCTTTAATTAGAGAGAGGGTGCCGTTATCATCTGGTAATGGGGAGGTAATGGCGTACACCCTAGGCAGTATCAGGGACTAGACGGGCTCTGGCTACTGATGCTTCTTAGTTTGGTTTCTCCATCTTCTGTCTCATTTCTACTTCTGACTTGTTCAAACATACTCCTCTTTATCTCTTGCTGTCTCTTTTTACCCACGTTTCTGCATGTTGCTGCGTTATACTCATGATTCGTCCTTCGACTTCCAATTATGTATTACAATTCCTGATCTCTCTCTTACTATTTATCGTAGGAATTCTTGTCTCTGTCTTCTGCTGCTTATGTCGGGCAAAGTCATGACGCTTCCTCTTGTTACTAATTTCTCACATAGTCGTTTTTGTTTTTGCTTCTGCAGCTCTCCCAGGTAAGAGCTCCATTTCGGGTGTTTGACCGCTGCAGTGTATTAACGGATAATCGGAGACGAGGTCATACAGCCAGACCAGCACCGGTCAGCTAGCGGTCGCCACTGCCGAGACCTATAGAGAGAAAGGGGTACCCTACCTAAGATTTTTACTGGCTCCCTCATTCTTTTGTGTTAATGCGACTTGTAAATGGTCCAAGCTGGACAGAATTTCATCGTAAGCTTCTCCTATGTGCGGGTTATCTGTGTATTCTTTAAATGCTGCACTACTTTACATGTGTTCTTAGATGTCATCGTCATGCTTTACCTCCTTCATAGGTCGGCGCCAATGAACGGCTCAACTTTTGACAAAGATCCATATCAGATGATTTTTTCCTAAGCATTAAATCAACAACAATACCCATATCAGGACACGGATGACAGGACTGTAAATTCAAACTGTATTATGCTCATCACAGCCTTTTTTGTGACACTGAAAAGTAACAATATTATTTCTGTATTTACACAATATAAAAAAGCCTGTAAATAATACATTGGTAAAGGTTTTTCAGTTCGTTTATTATACAAAACAATAATAAAATACAAAGTTATACTGGCTCTTTACACACACACACACACAGGAAAGGTTAAGGGAATACGGACTGACGACACTGGAGGACAGAAGGGTCAGGGGAGACATGATAACGACATACAAGATACTGCGGGGAATAGACAAGGTGGACAGAGATAGGATGTTCCAGAGAGGGGACACAGGGACAAGGGGTCACAACTGGAAGCTGAAGACTCAGACGAGTCACAGGGACGTTAGGAAGTATTTCTTCAGTCATAGAGTTGTCAGCAAGTGGAATAGCCTAGCAAGTGAAGTAGTGGAGGCAGGAACCATACATAGTTTTAAGAAGAGGTATGACAAAGCTCAGGAAGCAGAGAGAGGATCCAGTAGCGATCAGTGAAGAGGCGGGGCCAGGAGCTGAGTCTCGACCCCTGCAACCACAATTAGATGAGTGCAATTAGGTGAGTACACACACCGTTCGAACAACAGCTCTATACTGACAAGTTAACACAAGTTTTTATTGCCAAGTGCACAAGAATACCTTACTGCTAAGGGTATATGAGTTCTCTATTGCCAAAGACATAAGCATCCTCCATTTCTAAGGATAAAATAGGGCACAGACCTCTAGTGCACTAGAGTACACTACTCAAGTGCCTCCTGGAAATGGACAATGTTCCTGCTCGTCATCCAGACTTGGAAGACCAATTGTTGGAGGAGTTTAGTTTCATCACAGTGAAGTTCTTTTCCCCTAATATCACTCCTCAGAGGGATAAAAAATATGAGAATTTTTAAAGTTACGCATTGAATAACTCGACTTAATAGTAGTAGTAGAGCTTGCGTTGCCGCCGCTGCTGCTGCCGCGGTTGCCAGCAGCGCGCGCGCCGCCGTTACCAGCCAGCCGCTGCAGCAGCAGCAGCGCCGCCGCCGCCAGCAGCCAGCTGCAAGGTTGCTGGCCAAGCTGCGCTGCTGTTGCGCTGCAAGCGCAGCAGCAGCATTGCGCTGCCGCCAGCCAGCCGCTAAGCCGCCAAGCCGCCGCTGCTGCCGCGCTTGCCAGCTGCCGCTTCAGCAGCGCGCAGCAGCGCTTGCCATGCTGCTGGCCGCAAGCGTTGCTACGCAGCAGCTTGCCGCCGCCGCCGCCGCTGCAGCAGCAGCAGCAGCCGCCGCCGCCGCCGCCGCAGCAGCAGCAGCAGCAGCACGCCGCGCCGCCGCCGCCGCTGCTGCTGCCGCCGCTGTTGCTGAGCCGCTGTTGCCTTGCAGCAGCAAGCTGCAAGCCGCCTGCCTGTTAAGCCGCTGCTGTTGCTGCGTTGCGCTGCTGTTGTTAGCAGTTAAGCAGCGTTAACAGCGTTGCAGCAGCAGCCAACAGCAAGCAAGCGTTGCTGCCAGCAGCAGCTGTTGCGTTGCAGCTTAAGCGTTGCTGCAGCGCTTGCCTGTTGCTGCGCCTGCTGCTTGCACAGCAGCAGCAGCAAGCAGCAGCGTTGCAGCCGCTGCAGCAGCAGCGCTGCAGCAGCAGCGGCAGCTGCTTGCTGTTAGCAGCAGCAGCGTTGCTGCTGCTGTTGCTGCCAGCAGCTGCAGCAAGCGTTGCGCAGCAGCAGCGCTGCTTGCAGCAGCAGCAGCAGCTGCAAGCATTGCAGCAGCCGCAGCAGCGCTGCTGCTGCTGCCAGCTGCTGCTGCTTGCAGCAGCTGCTAGCGCTGTTGCTGCAGCGCTGCTGCTTGCCGCTGCTGCTGCTGCCGCTGTGCTGCAGCTGCTAAGCCAAGCAGCAGCAAGCAAGCAGCGAGCAGCGCTGCTTGCTGTTGTTGCGCTGCTGCTGCTGGCAGCAGCAGCAGCGTTGGGCCAAGCTAAGCTGCCAGCAGCTGCTGCAGCATTGCTTGCTGCTGCGCCAGCAGCAGCTAAGCTGCTGCCGCTGCCGCTGCTGCCGCTGCTGCTGCAGCTGCAGCCGCTGCTGCCGCCAGCCAGCTGCAGCAGCAGCCGTCCGCTGCTGCCAGCTTGCAGCTGCTGCTGCTGCCAGCTGCTGCCTTGCAGCTGTTGCTGCAAGCATTGCAGCAGCAGCAGCGCTGCTGCAGCTGTTAAGCTGCAGCGTTGCTGCCAGCAGCAGCAGCAGCAGCTGCTTGCTGCAGTTGAGCCGCAGTTAGCTGCTGCCAGCGTGCAGCGCCAGCAGCAGCCGCCAGCTGTTCAGCAGCAGCAGCCAAGCGTTGCTGTTGCCGCTGCAGCTGCTGCTGCTGCCAGCTGCAGCAGCCAGCTGTTGCTGCTGCGCTTGCAGCAGCAGCCTTGCTGCTGTTGCCGCTGCTGCGCGCCGTTGCTGCAAGCCAGCTGCTGCGCCAGCTTGCAAGCAAAGCAGTAGTAGTAGCAGCAGTAGTAGTAGTAGCAGTAGTAGTAGCAGTAGTAGTAGCAGTAGTAGTAGTAGCAGTAGTAGTAGCAGTAGTAGTAGCAGTAGTAGTAGTAGTAGTAGTAGTAACAATAACACTATTTTTATTTTTACACAGTGAGATGCACAATTAATTTAGGAACTGGTGAAATTTCTGACATACTGTATATGGTTATGTAGAGCATTTCGGGCAGCCGTAAGTTAACTCTATACAGAGAACATACACATAAAAAATAAGAAACTTTGAATAATCCGAAGAGTTACACAGTCATTCGACATAATCTTATAAATACATGTACTTAGAAGGCGCTGCTATGTAGTCTTGCATTAAGAGATAGTTGAGTACGTCGACGCATCGGTTTGAACTCCCACCGTGTACTTCGATATATCGGTGTTGGCTACGCAATCCCACCGTGTACTTCGATGTGTCGGTACTGGCTACGTAATCCCACCGTGTACTTCGATATATCGGTGCTGGCTACGTAATACCTCCAAGTCCTTCAATATATCAGTGCTGGCTTCGTAACCCCACCGAGTCCTTCAATATATCGGTGCTGGGTAGGTAGTGCCACCACCAAGTGCTTCGACTCATCAGTGCTAATAAGTACTTACAAAGCAGAAGATCGACACATACTTCGGCTTCAAGAGTCTGTTCGTCGTTATCAGTTGGCTTCCTTCTGATATATAACACAGAGATTGCAGAATAAATCGGACGGCGGTCAAGGGCACTCTAAAATATGTGATTCATTCGACATTCACCTGGGATTTTACCCTTTAATCGAATGCGTTTCTGAAGTGTCTCATGACAAGTCTCATCAAATACCATTATAAGGATTGTTCTAATTTTTCTCACCACTTACGTCAAAATAAAAACAATATTAACATATGGTTACCATGTATTCGATATTTTTCTCCTCTAAAATATATAAATTTATGAAGATATTTATTTTTACAAGCGCGCCTTATACAAATACCTCAGGCAAAACACTTCATTAAATACAGAACAGAGCACTACACTTAGAAAGTAACAAATAACAAAGGTAACTGCATAAAAAACGAAATTGGATGACAATTAGCTAGTTAATAAAAGGAGAATAATAATACTATAATTAAAACTATTAATCACTGAGTTATCAGCTTGCCTTGATTAGTATCACCTACAAGACGAGCACTTACATTCACATTATGCCATTCCACAACCATAATTTCTGAGGCTAGCACCCCCACTCGACCCAAACCTAATATGGTCTACACCAGAAGGCTTGTAACACTCAACCATTTTGTGTGCTTCAGTCAGTGACGCATATTTGTATTTTCTCTGATACTCTACATCATACGACATTCCTTTTTTCTGCTGTCTTATCTGACAATGTGACAGAACATTGTCATTAGTGCGGCTTAGGACACGATATGCTTGCATTTTAGGGTGTTGCTAGATCAATATTTCCATACCTTTAGTGTCAGATTCCGCCACAAAACCAGTCTCTTTATGCTTTGTTTAACCTTGGCGCTGAGGGAACAATTCAGGCCAATTAAAAAAGGTATCAGTGATGATCTGATAGTCGTGACGTTCTAATACCCTTGCAAACATTAATTCCGATATATTTTTAATTTTAAAAGTCATGCGATATATTTATATATGTTGAATAAAGGAAATATTAGAAAGAAATAATTGTGTTAAGAAGAAAAATAAGAATGTGAAAGTAAGAGTAATAAATATGTTAGCAGCTTTGTGATGTCAGACCAATAGTTCTAGCAGCTTTCACTGCAGATACAATGAATAAATTCTCAATATATTTTGAATATAACTACTGAATATATCTTAGATACTTTCGAGATCACTAACCTCTAAATGCAGGTTTCTGATTACGTCTCCCAGAGCAACTTAGTCACTTAGACACTAACGTTAAGTATCTGTTAACTCTACAGGCAGCAATTAAAATATTATTGTGTGCACGTACACTGAGAGATACACTTCCATATATCTGTATACATACTCCTACTTTTTCTGTATGATATTAAACTTTGTGTCAAGGTCTTTCACGAAGACAGTCTAGTCTGTTGGTAATTCCCTTTAATATTTCAGCCTTTTATGATTATAGGTAATTTTTTAAATTGGGTCATTTTCCCAGTCAATTGTACCTCCACTTTTTATGAGGTATTTAAGTGAAAAAAATTGGAATAAATTTAACAAATATCCCCCTCCCCCCATTATATCTATCTCCGTCCTGCGCTCCAGGATGATTATTATGCAGATGCATTTGAATGGAAGTGAAAAAGTGGATGTTATCCATGTATTCTCAACGTCTTTAGTTTTAGCAGGTTTAAACAAGGTTGTCAAGTGTGCAACAGTTCTCTGATCTACAGGACACAATTTCCATAAAAAGAATCGCAACTGGCTTGACAACTCTTGCGCGTCGTTATACTAATGGTATACAAACCTATGAATAAGACACTTGTGCAAGGTAATGAAATCCAAGTGTTGCACATGTCTTATTTACCCAACTCTTGCCTGTTAACTTACAATTATCCAAACTATCTTTATTGGAGCTGTGATAACTCACTTGTGCTCTTCCAAAGTAGGTTTTAACCTAGTCACACTCTGGTGTGTTATACATGGGTTAATTGCATGTTAAATTCAATTTTTATTTTTTTACACACCTATATGACACACATAGGCTTTCATTATAGGGTAATATTTGCTATTTTATACTGAAAGACTATGTCTTAAATGGATGCTGCTCTTGTACAGAATATAATGTCGTCCAAGGAATATTATTTAACAATAAGATTTATATATTTTTCTTTCTTGGAAACGAGAATGAAAAAATAACGTGTTGCAGTGAGTACAATACACTTAGGTGCAGAGCTTTTCCATAATGGACTGATTGTATGTAAGTGACCATTATTTTTTTTGTCCTGTTAGAAAGTTAATGATTCATCTGTCTGTTTTTCCGGCTAATCAGTTTTGTGTGAATTTTTTTTGCTATTACACCATCCAGGTAGACTTCAGGTAGATAGCCACACTTATCAAAAAGTTCAGCGATATCTGTGACTATGTAGCCAGGATTCTGTTCGTCTCTTAGTACATCCTTGACAGTGCCATTGCGGTGCAACAATCTCTAAAGAGATATTCTCTAAATCCATGTTATCTTAGATTGTGCAAGATCTTGCCTTGGCACACTTTCAAGGATTTTGATGATTTTGATGTTGATGCTCATGGTCTTTAGTTTTCTTTAGTTAATTTACTGTGTCTGCGATGAGGCTAAAGGAGAGGTTGGCTGAGATATTGCAGATAACGTTGCCTGTGTCTAGACTGTTTTATTAGGGTATTTGCATTTGATTTTTTAATTTATTTATTAAGAATCCGAGCACGGTACAAACTACATTGGCCTAAATTCCACTATAGTGAGACACTGAAACCTGGTCCAGACTCAGAGTTAAAGTCAAAAGATAATTTATTCTAAATATATAATGTTACGCATGCAAGAGTTCGTATTCTTAAGTTTACCAAGTCTTCTTCCAGAAGAGATAATACGTGGTTCTTCTTGCGAGACACTACCTGTAGACTAGAGTACCTATAGAAGTCGTTGATACTAGATCACTGCACTGGTTTAGAAAACTCTAGAGGCTAATCAGACGAAACTTCCCCACAGGACAAGAGAGATCAGCAAGACAAGAGGGTCCCTGCAACGCAAGAGAGTCCTACAGGGCAAGAGAGGCCAAGGCATTGGTGGCTCAACAGGGCATGAAAGACCAAGGCCTGTCTTGCCCCTTGGGGGCAAGACAGGCCAAGAAGGCAGGAGTGGTCTCGCAGGTGAAGAGCGGCCAAGACAGAAGTGGTCCCACAAGGCAAGAAGGCCAACAAGGCAAGAGGGACCGCACAGGGCAAGAGGGGTCCCACAAGGTAGGAGGGACCCAGCTGGTAACCACGTTACTAACGAAGACCTTGGGTGGGCTAAAGCAATCCTTTCTCCTCATGGTTTATTGAACCAATTAAGACAAAACTCCCATTAAAAGGAAAGACTATATAAGATGATGTTATTTCTCTCGGTAAGAAGTGTAATTCTTCCTTTATCTATGGATTTATGAATCTATATACATCTGCTTAAATATTTATTCGATGACTTATAACCGTATGGCCTAGATTATCGCTGTGCATTTGCTATACTTGTGAATATTTGGTGACGTAATCACATAACCGGAGTCCCATACGGATGTGTATGGTCATTAGTATTCCTCTACTGCAGTGGTTCCCAAACTGGGGGTAAATTACCCCCTGGGGGTAATTTAACCATTTTTGGGGGGTAATGGAGGGGTGACAGAAAAAAAGTTATGAATTCTGAAAATCAAGAAAACAATGCGGTACCCGGTATGAGGATTATTGTTAACTTTGTCTTAGTATATAAAGTTGTAAAGTAAACCTATTATAAGTAAGTAATAAAGTTAAACCAAATAACAATAAACATCAAAAACTAATATACAGTATTAGAAAAGAAGAAATATAGAGCTAAGTGTGTGGAAACCCAAAAGTATTTTGACAAGTATGCTTCAGGACAAAAGTCACTCAGTAGCCCAGATCGACCTGTCCAGTACGCGTCACTCACTTCCTGAGGCTGCCTCTATTTCACACTGTCAGTTTATCTGTGAGCATCAGCCGAGGTAGACATAAGCTGGTATGTATGTGTACTGCCCTGTGCAGTATATAGTTAGTATTTACCCACTGTTACTGTGAATTTGTAGCTATTATTAATTTTATTTATAATGTATGTGTGGTTCTTACGTTTTCAATGGTTTTGCTAGGATTAGCAGAGTATGCGAGGCTGTATACGTTCACGTTTAGCCATATATATCAATAATAACAACATTTTGTGAAAGGGGTAACATGCTTTATGTGGCATGTTAAATTGGGTAACAAGCTGAAAAAGTTTGGGAACCACTGCTCTACTGAATATACCAAACAGCGGTTGTCCTGTTCTTCTGGTCATGCACCTGTTTTAAGAGAAATCTGTATGTTACATTTTCTCTTTCTCTCTCTCTCTCTCTCTCTCTCTCTCTCTCTCTCTCTCTCTCTCTCTCTCGTGAATAGCTCATCTGAACTGGTTATCTTGTTCTGTAAGTTTTGTGATACTTGTCTGGTGCCTTAAGACCGTAAGAGGCAGATTTTTAAATGGCAGTTGAAAGAGTCGAGACAATCCTAGCTTGAAGAGCGGTAGGCTATTTACAGTAGGAGACAGGTGTAAGCGGACGTGGGTTCCACAACAGTGAGTGCGAAAATGAAGCAACAAGTGGGACGACCAGGATATCAACAGGCCATGGATGACGAAAAGTCTATGGTGCAAAAAAATAGTTCTCGTTGCGATGTTTCACTCTGTAATGCTTTTTTAATTAGGGAAAAATGGCCTCTGGAGAAACGTTTCCTAATACATGACCTACAACCCTCTTTAATTGTCGTGAACTTGAAGAGCACAAAAAAGAACTGTTAACTGTAACCAACAGACAGTAAACGAAAATAGAATGGACCTTGAGCTCCTAACTAGATACCGATCCAGGACTAACCGAAACTTCAGGTTATTATTGACATGTTTTAGGTTAGGTTAGGTAAGGTTTGTCAGGAAACAGGACAGATGTTTCCTGACGCTGGTCTTGGTCATATGATGACCCCCAACTGGAACTTTTGGTCATCTGACCGACGGCTATCGCTGGCTTATCGGTCCACCCTTTCTAAAATTAAGGTTATAATTGTAACCATTTATTTTTTATATGTTTTATATCTAGCAAGTCAAACCTACCATTCCTCACATAAACTACATCCACGTACATTATGTTACATCTGACGCTGGCTTCACCACCAGATGTGCCCAGCATTGGGAAACATGACAAGCATTCCTACTGCCAACCTAATATTATGAGGCACAATAGTGTAGTGGATAAGATTTCAGTCTGTTGGTCCCTTACTCTCATGGGAAGATAAATACTTGGGTTCGGGTCTCTGTCTTGCCGCAGTATTTCTCTGGATTTAATTACTTGTTTCTTACACGAGATCAATCCTTAAAAATCAGAGAAGAGTTATCCACACATCTAGTACAATACAAGGGTGAGAAGGCTGGTGGACAATAATCTGACTTTCTCTCATAATAACCAAAAAAATTGCACTTGCAAAGAACGGGCGAAGAGGCTCACACTGAGTCTGAAGTTGTAACGTAAGATTCGAGTATTTACACTCAACAATAATTTGTATTCTTAGAATGGTGTTGCTACTCTGGGGGTCGCCTCTTGGCCCCAGTCCTTGCAAACGCATTTCATTGTTATTATGACTAGATATGGTTGGATAATTGTCCACAAGCCCTCATACCCTTACATAATGGTAGACATGTGGAAGAATATATATATATATATATATATATATATATATATATATATATTTTTTTTTTTTTTATTATCACACCGGCCGATTCCCACCAAGGCAGGGTGGCCCGAAAAAGAAAAACTCTCACCATCATTCACTCCATCACTGTCTTGCCAGAAGGGTGCTTTACACTACAGTTTTTAAACTGCAACATTAACACCCCTCCTTCAGAGTGCAGGCACTGTACTTCCCATCTCCAGGACTCAAGTCCGGCCTGCCGGTTTCCCTGAATCCCTTCATAAATGTTACTTTGCTCACACTCCAACAGCACGTCAAGTATTAAAAACCATGTGTCTCCATTCACTCCTATCAAACACGCTCACGCATGCCTGCTGGAAGTCCAAGCCCCTCGCACACAAAACCTCCTTTACCCCCTCCCTCCAACCCTTCCTAGGCCGACCCCTACCCCGCCTTCCTTCCACTACAGACTGATACACTCTTGAAGTCATTCTGTTTCGCTCCATTCTCTCTACATGTCCGAACCACCTCAACAACCCTTCCTCAGCCCTCTGGACAACAGTTTTGGTAATCCCGCACCTCCTCCTAACTTCCAAACTACGAATTCTCTGCATTATATTCACACCACACATTGCCCTCAGACATGACATCTCCACTGCCTCCAGCCTTCTCCTCGCTGCAACATTCATCACCCACGCTTCACACCCATATAAGAGCGTTGGTAAAACTATACTCTCATACATTCCCCTCTTTGCCTCCAAGGACAAAGTTCTTTGTCTCCACAGACTCCTAAGTGCACCACTCACTCTTTTTCCCTCATCAATTCTATGATTCACCTCATCTTTCATAGACCCATCCGCTGACACGTCCACTCCCAAATATCTGAATACGTTCACCTCCTCCATACTCTCTCCCTCCAATCTGATATTCAATCTTTCATCACCTAATCTTTGTGTTATCCTCATAACCTTACTCTTTCCTGTATTCACCTTTAATTTTCTTCTTTTGCACACCCTACCAAATTCATCCACCAATCTCTGCAACTTCTCTTCAGAATCTCCCAAGAGCACAGTGTCATCGGCAAAGAGCAGCTGTGACAACTCCCACTTTGTGTGTGATTCTTTATCTTTTAACTCCACGCCTCTTGCCAAGACCCTCGCATTTACTTCTCTTACAACCCCATCTATAAATATATTAAACAACCACGGTGACATCACACATCCTTGTCTAAGGCCTACTTTTACTGGGAAAAAATTTCCCTCTTTCCTACATACTCTAACTTGAGCCTCACTATCCTCGTAAAAACTCTTCACTGCTTTCAGTAACCTACCTCCTACACCATACACTTGCAACATCTGCCACATTGCCCCCCTATCCACCCTGTCATACGCCTTTTCCAAATCCATAAATGCCACAAAGACCTCTTTAGCCTTATCTAAATACTGTTCACTTATATGTTTCACTGTAAACACCTGGTCCACACACCCCCTACCTTTTCTAAAGCCTCCTTGTTCATCTGCTATCCTATTCTCCGTCTTACTCTTAATTCTTTCAATTATAACTCTACCATACACTTTACCAGGTACACTCAACAGACTTATCCCCCTATAATTTTTGCACTCTCTTTTATCCCCTTTGCCTTTATACAAAGGAACTATGCATGCTCTCTGCCAATCCCTAGGTACCTTACCCTCTTCCATACATTTATTAAATAATTGCACCAACCACTCCAAAACTATATCCCCACCTGCTTTTAACATTTCTATCTTTATCCCATCAATCCCGGCTGCCTTACCCCCTTTCATTTTACCTACTGCCTCACGAACTTCCCCCACACTCACAACTGGCTCTTCCTCACTCCTACAAGATGTTATTCCTCCTTGCCCTATACACGAAATCACAGCTTCCCTATCTTCATCAACATTTAACAATTCCTCAAAATATTCCTTCCATCTTCCCAATACCTCTACCTCTCCATTTAATAACTCTCCTCTCCTATTTTTAACTGACAAATCCATTTGTTCTCTAGGCTTTCTTAACTTGTTAATCTCACTCCAAAACTTTTTCTTATTTTCAACAAAATTTGTTGATAACATCTCACCCACTCTCTCATTTGCTCTCTTTTTACATTGCTTCACCACTCTCTTAACTTCTCTCTTTTTCTCCATATACTCTTCCCTCCTTGCATCACTTCTACTTTGTAAAAACTTCTCATATGCTAACTTTTTCTCCCTTACTACTCTCTTTACATCATCATTCCACCAATCACTCCTCTTCCCTCCTGCACCCACTTTCCTGTAACCACAAACTTCTGCTGAACACTCTAACACTACATTTTTAAACCTACCCCATACCTCTTCGACCCCATTGCCTATGCTCTCATTAGCCCATCTATCCTCCAATAGCTGTTTATATCTTACCCTAACTGCCTCCTCTTTTAGTTTATAAACCTTCACCTCTCTCTTCCCTGATGCTTCTATTCTCCTTGTATCCCATCTACCTTTTACTCTCAGTGTAGCTACAACTAGAAAGTGATCTGATATATCTGTGGCCCCTCTATAAACATGTACATCCTGAAGTCTACTCAACAGTCTTTTATCTACCAATACATAATCCAACAAACTACTGTCATTTCGCCCTACATCATATCGTGTATACTTATTTATCCTCTTTTTCTTAAAATATGTATTACCTATAACTAAACCCCTTTCTATACAAAGTTCAATCAAAGGGCTCCCATTATCATTTACACCTGGCACCCCAAACTTACCTACCACACCCTCTCTAAAAGTTTCTCCTACTTTAGCATTCAAGTCCCCTACCACAATTACTCTCTCACTTGGTTCAAAGGCTCCTATACATTCACTTAACATCTCCCAAAATCTCTCTCTCTCCTCTGCATTCCTCTCTTCTCCAGGTGCATACACGCTTATTATGACCCACTTCTCGCATCCAACCTTTACTTTAATCCACATAATTCTTGAATTTACACATTCATATTCTCTTTTCTCCTTCCATAACTGATCATTTAACATTACTGCTACCCCTTCCTTTGCTCTAACTCTCTCAGATACTCCAGATTTAATCCCATTTATTTCCCCCCACTGAAACTCTCCTACCCCCTTCAGCTTTGTTTCGCTTAGGGCCAGGACATCCAACTTCTTTTCATTCATAACATCAGCAATCATCTGTTTCTTGTCATCCGCACTACATCCACGCACATTTAAGCAACCCAGTTTTATAAAGTTTTTCTTCTTCTCTTTTTTAGTAATTGTATACAGGAGAAGGGGTTACTAGCCCATTGCTCCCGGCATTTTAGTCGCCTCATACGACACGCATGGCTTACGGAGGAAAGATTCTTTTCCACTTCCCCATGGACAATAGAAGAAATAAAAAAGAACAAGAGCTATTTAGAAAAAGGAGAAAAACCTAGATGTATGTATATATATATATGCATGTGCGTGTCTGTGAAGTGTGACCAAAGTGTAAGTAGGAGTAGCAAGATATCCCTGTTATCTTAGCGTGTTTATGAGACAGAAAAAGAAACCAGCAATCCTACCATCATGCAAAACAGTTACAGGTTTTTGTTTCACAGTCATCTGGCAGGACGGTAGTACTTCCCTGGGTGGTTGCTGTCTACCAACCTACTATATATATATATATATATATATATATATATATATATATATATATATATATATATATATATATATATATATATATATATATATATATATACACCCACACAGACACAGGGCGGCTTCAAAAACACTTCTTGATTTCAAACAGGTATAACATGAAACTATTGTAATAATCTTTCACAGTAGCTTCAGATGCACGATTTCATTCAGTTTCACGTGGTATAGGGTAGCATTAAAGGCACTCTATGTGCACCCCTCTGGTTGCTCGGCAAACATCGATGTGATAGTCCAGTTCGACCCAGACGCTCTGCAGCATATCTGGTGTTATCATGCGATCAGCCAGAAGGGCGCACATTGAGTGCCTTTAATGCTACCCTATACCACATGAAACTGAAGGAAATCCTGCATCTGAAGCTACTAATTGTGAAAGATTATTACAATAAAGTAATATGTTATACCTGCTTGAAATCAAGGAGTGTTTTTGTGGACACTCTATATGTCGTGCCAAATAGGTAAAATTGGACAATTAGCAAGAATCATTTAAAATTAAGTCCTTTCTAAAATTTTCTTTTATACGTTCAAAGATATATTTTTTCATCTATATTAATGTAAAAAATAATAATATTATACCAAAAGAACCGTAGAAAACTTCCCTAACCTTAGTATAACAAGAGCAATTTAATTTAGTCTAATCCAACTAAATGGGATGGGGTTCACTTATCTAGGTCTGGGGTGGTAGCACTGGCAACTGCAGTGGAGGGAGCAGTTAGGACTTTAAACTAGGAATAGTTAGTGGTATGGGTTTTGGCAGGAAAACAGTGAAGTCCCAGTGTAGTAATATTACGAGTTCTAGGGGAACTAGTAATAAGCAGAACGAGGTAGATATTGAAAAGCCAGTGACTTTGGGTGATAAGGACAGTAATAGGTTTAGTAGAAAAACAGAAATGAGCAGGAAGGGTAAAGAGAAAGGAGAGTCTTTCAATGTTTATTATGCTAATTGCCGTAGTGCTAGGAATAAGATGGACGAGTTGAGATTAGTTGCTAGTGCAGGTAACATTGATGTATTTGCCTTAACTGAGACGTGGTTTAATTCAAAAAGTCTGGACATGCCTGCGGAATGTCACATTCAGGGTTTTAAATTGTTCCAAGTAGATAGAAGTATTGGGAAGGGGGGTGGGGTGGCATTGTATGTCCGAGATCACTTGAACTGCTGCATAAAAACGGGTATTAAGTCTGAAGTAACACATACAGAGTCTGTTTCGATAGAATTTTCAGAGGGGCATGAAAAACTGATTTTAGGAGTGATATACCGTCCCCCAAACTTAGATAGGGACCAAGGGAGACTACTATGGGAGGAAATTGTTAAGGCCACAAGGCACGATAATGTAGTAATTCTAGGAGACTTTAACTTTAGTCATATTGATTGGAATTTCTTGACTGGGAATTTAGAATCATACGACTTCTTAGAAGTAGTTCAGGATTGTTTTTTGAAGCAGTTTGTGACAGAACCTACAAGGGGAAATAACCCGCTTGACTTAGTTATGGCAAACAATGAATCCCTTGTTAATAATTTAGAAGTTTCAGAGGAACTGGGTGCTAGCGACCACAAATCAATTACATTTAGCATTGAATGGAAGTACGATAGTAGCGATAACTCAGTAACAGTCCCAGATTTTCGCTTAGCAGATTACGATGGGCTTAGAGAACACTTATCATCTGTTGACTGGGGTAACGAAGAGAGCTATCAATATGACAGTTTTCTGAACACTATACATGCTGCTCAAAGAACGTTTATCCCATATAAAGAAATTAGATCAAATAGAAATGACCCAAAGTGGATGAATAATAGGCTCAAATATCTACTAGGGCATAAGAAAGGAATTTATAGGCGTATCAAAAGAGGTGAGGGTCATCTTATGAATCAGTATATTGACATTAAGAGGGACATTAAAAAGGGGATAAGAAAAGCTAAAAGGGACTATGAAATTAAAGTTGCTAAGGATTCTAAAACCCAAAAAGTTTTTTCCAGGTCTATAGAACAAAAGAAAAGTTAGAGATAAGATAGGTCCCCTTAAAAATAACTATGGGCACCTTACTGACAAAGAGAATGAAATGTGCTCGATTTTAAATAATTATTTTCTCTCAGTTTTTACACAGGAAGACACTAACAATATTCCAGTAATTAATTTTTATAGTGGGCTAGAAGAAGATAAATTATGTAACATCACAGTCACTAGTGAAATGGTTGTGAAGCAGATAGACTGAAGCAAAATAAGTCGCCGGGTCCTGATGAGGTTTTTTCAAGGGTTCTTAAGGAATGCAAAATGGAACTCTGTGAACCATTAACTAATATTTTTAATTTATCTCTTCAAACAGGTGTAGTGTCTGATATGTGGAAGATGGCTAATGTAATTCCAGGGGACAAGTCGTTACCGTCAAATTACCGCCCAATAAGCCTGACCTCAATTGTAGGCAAATTACTAGAGTCAATTATAGCTGAGATTATAAGAAGCCATCTCGATAAGCATAGCTTGATTAATGATACTCAGCATGGATTCACAAGAGGCCGGTCTTGTCTAACTAATTTATTAACTTTCTTCAGTAAAGCTTTTGAGGCTGTTGACCACGATAAAGAATTTTATATTATTTACTTAGATTTTAGTAAGGCTTTTGATAGAGTTCCGCACCATAGACTGTTAAAGAAAGTGGCAGCTCATGGCATTGGGGGAAAAGTGCTCTCGTGGATCGAGTCATGGCTCACTGACAGGAAGCAGTGTCCATAAATGGGGTTAAATCCGAGTGGTGATCTGTAACAAGTGGCGTTCCACAGGGATCAGTCTTGGGCCCGTTGTTGTTTATAATAAATATCAATGATCTTGATGAGGGAATTACTAGTGATATGAGCAAATTCGCCGATGACGCAAAGATAGGTAGGATAATTGATTCAAACGTAGATGTTATGGAACTTCAGGAGGATTTAAACAAACTCTATTCTTGGTCAGAAAAGTGGCAGATGCAGTTCAATGTAGATAAATGCAAGGTTCTGAAGCTTGGGAGTGCCCATAACCCTAGTACTTATAAGTTAAATGATGTAGAACTTAGCCATACAGATAGCGAAAAGGACTTGGGGGTTATGGTGAGCAGCAACCTTAAACCAAGACAGCAATGCCTAAGCGTACGTAATAAGGCAAATAGATTACTGGGATTTATATCAAGAAGTGTAAGCAACAGAAGTCCAGAGGTCATACTGCAGCTTTATACATCATTAGTAAGGCCTCACCTAGATTATGCAGCTCAGTTCTGGTCTCCATATTACAGAATGGACATAAATTCGTTAGAAAACATTCAGCGTAGGATGACTAAATTAATACATAGCATTAGAAATCTTCCTTATGAAGAAAGATTGAAGACTCTTAAGTTACATTCACTTGTTAGACGAAGAATGAGGGGAGACCTGATCGAAGTGTATAAGTGGAAGATAGGTATTAATAAAGGGGATATTAATAAGGTCTTGAGGATGTCTCTCCAAGAGAGAACCCGCAGTAATGGATTTAAATTAGATAAGTTTAGATTTAGAAAGGACATAAGAAAGTATTGGTTTGGAAATAGGGTAGTTGATGAGTGGAACAGTCTACCTAGTTGTGTTATTGAGGCTGGGACTTTGGGTGGTTTCAAATTTAGGTTGGATAAGTACATGAGTGGGAGGGGTTGGGTTTGAGTGGGACTTTCACATCAGAGCTTATTTCTTGGGTAGCATTGAAAATTGGGTTGGGGAAATGTTTTGTTAGTAGGATGAATTGTAAAGGACCTGCCTAGTATGGGCCAACAGGCCTCCTGCAGTGTTCCTCCTTTCTTATGTTCTTATGTAATAATTTAATAATAAACAAACAATGAAATATATTTGTTTCGTTAGGTTCAGAATGATGTTTGCGAAATTATTGCATACAGAAATTTTCGCTTACCGTATTCGGCAACAAGAGCGTTGTTATATATATATATATATATATATATATATATATATATATATATATATATATATATATATATATATATATATATATATATATATATATATATATTGGTAGACAGCAACCGCCCAGGGAGGTACTACCGTCCTGCCAAGTGATATAAGCCTGTAATTGTTTTACATGATGGTATATATAAGATTTCAGGTACGTATACTTATATCACACTACACATACATATATATGCACACCCCTCTGGGTATTTATATACACAATGAAATCAAAGTACAACTCCCTTAAGAGATGACGATAAGAAGTTAATGGAACGTGGAACGATAAGAATTGATTATTGTGAAGTGGTAGACCAATGCGGGTCGCTCAGCGCAAAGACTGGTGAAGGCTCGATCTTTCGTCCACTAATCGCGAGACAAAGAGGCTACCCAGATGTTAATGGGGTGCGAGTTGCTGGAGTGAGGGAGACCAAGAGAGCTACCAGGTCAGGGAACAATGATTCATAAATCAAGGATGCACTGAGAAGCCTCGCTAATAACCAGGGAGAATAACAGGTGCTGTCGACAAGTATAGTACACACATACACACTTGCTGGTGCACAACAAACTTTTATCATACACAATTCGCTCTACCCAGAGCAAAACGTCGTCTGGTGAGAGAGAAACCCAAGCTATTGGGTGTGATGGGTTGCCTGCATATGCACACAAATATACTCCTGATTAGTTCTCAGCCTTCCTAAGCATATTAATACACGAGTACATTATAAACCAGTTCCTCCCCCAACTAGATTCTAAATGTTTTCATTATTCCTTTCCCTTAAAGGAGGGAGTGTCATGATACTAGTGAAGGTCTCCTGACTCAGGGAACTGGAACTACCCTTCGTTTGTTGTATCAATCCTGACTGCCTCACAGTCATACCACATACAAAAAAATGGGATTAAAAAAAGGTCTTGTTACATATGTGTATTTCCTATCTCTACAATAACTTACAGTTTAAAACAGGAGTAACTGAATGATTCCTTTAGCTTCCAGAGTACTAGAATCGTTTGGCTATGCGGCATCAACATAAACAATTCCTGAGAGACACAAATAACCCCCACATAGGAGAGAGAAGTTTATGACGACGTTTCGGTCCGACTTGGACCATTTACAAGTCTCACTAACACACGAAGGTGAGGGAGCCAGTATATATGGGAGCGGGGGACAGGGACGGTACAAAGAGAGGAAGAAAGAAGAAAGTGCGGAAGCAGTGGTGGAGGTAATGCTGGTAGTGCAAGCAGTAGTAGTGGTAGTAGTAAATAGGGGTAGTGGTAGAAAATAGAGTGAAGCAAGGCAGCGGTGGCGGTGGTGGTGGTAGTAGTAGTAGTAGTAGTAGTAGTAGTAGTAGTAGTAGTAGTAGTAGTAGTAGTAGTAGAACAGGAGTAAGTTTAAGGATAAGAAACAGAAACATTGCAGGAGAGTTAATGACTCACAGGGGAAGAAAACTGAAGGACACAACATACCCAGGAAGAAGAGAGGAAGACAAAGATAAATAAGAAACCAACAAGACATAGGGAGAAGAGAAGAAAATATCAATTTGCTATCATATAAAAAACTTGCTATTTGACATAATGGACAATCATAGGAGACTAAGCAATTCAAAACCTTTTTTTTTTTTGCTTTACATGCCACACACTAGATATATAATTCAATGTCACTGGTCATAAGTCAGCGCACAATTAGACGGAGGAGAAAATATTTTCACCACTTATGCAAAATAGATCCTAATTTCTTAGTCGGAATGGCCCATCTGTAGGAGGGTTCCTTATTATACCTCTTACGTAATTCTGAGAATGTATATGACAAAGACTGGAACATTTTTGCCAGGCTAATAAAACGAAAGGTGCCAATCTTCATTTTTTTGGGCTACGGTCAGGACCGTGGGAGAAAGAACCGCTGAGCCACTGCCTTGTTGATGAGTAAGATACTGCGAAGACGTTTCGCCAACCATTGGCTTTATTAATTCAATACATAGAGAAGGCAGAGGAAGACGAAGTAATCAGTCTCTTGGTGTTGATAGAAAGTGTTCAGTTTATTAGTTTTGGTTAACTAATGGTATGGTATACCATAAACGTAATAAAATTACCGTCACATCATAGCATGTAGTCGGAGATTCTATTTTGTAAATCTATTTTGAAATACCCTCCTATATTTCGTGGAAAAGGAGGGGAGGAGGGACGAAAGAGGAGGGAGGTAAAGGATAGATGGAGGGCGAGAGGGAGGAAGAAAGAGAGTAGGAAAGAGGGAGGAGGAGGGATGCCAGTGACGACACATACTGGCTATGAGAGGACCACCCACAAGTTAGGGACGACCAGGGAGGAACTCTGATTTACCCCATACCAACATGCCCCATTTTTTATATATATATATATTTTTAAACTTTATTCTTTTTGTTAAACGATGTGTAACAAGGAAGGATGAGCACACTACCTCATTTTTCCTGATGGACACCCACAAATTTGTAAATTGTACATTTCCAATAGGGCACACTACGATTGTTACTATTGAACATTGGTTACCAATTGTCAACCTTGACTGATTGACTTTAGAATTACACATTAGTTACTCAGAAAACAGAAAATATAGGATCACTGCAGAAGACCTAGATCCAAATGGCGTGAAGAAATTATACACGTTGCAGAACAAATTTGATATGATGTCAATGGTTTACAAAGCGGCAAGTTGAAGAATGAGACACTTGTGTAACATGTAATGGACTGAGCACACTGACTCCAGGATGAGGGACTGATTACTCAGCTTCATCTTCCACCGTTCTTCTCTGTACTTGACTGAAGAAGCCACAGGCTGGTGAAACGCTTCCGTAATAAAGATTCCCAACTGTTGCATAAGTGTCTCATTCTTCCACAAGCTTGCTAACGTTCTTAACGACAGCTTGTTCTGCAAAGAATGGTTTTCGTCCAGTGTAGTAGGCCTCCTGGCCCTTGCTAGGAAGTTACACCCGCACCCATCCGCAGAGATAACTATTAACAACTTTAATTTTATCACGTTACCTAACTAGGTAACTAATAAAGTTATTATTACATCCTTCAGCATTCAGTGGTAAATTACAGAAATCAGCCCTTGACCCAGGGTAACATGGGAGTGGTATACAGTTAAGCTCTTGTTGGCCTATCAGATAATACAAATGACAGTCACAGAAATCAGTTATTAAAGACTCTCTGTGATCTAAAGAGAACCCAGTGACAAATTATGAGAGATCACTGGTACTAGGAATATTATTTTAAAACGAGTACACGATTAAAATGAGGCTAGTTTCAGCACCCACGAACTTTTTTTTGGCTTTCAAAAAATGCAGAAAGTGAATTAATACATTGTTAGACTGTGATATTTCCGCTAATTCTGAGGCACCCGTTATTTAAACAGAATTTCTTACTCTTTAAGTGGAATAAAGTGGGAACTACAGTAAAATCGAATGACTATCGTAGCCAGGATAATCCCGTGACTTTACATGGTAGTATAAAATAAACTCAAGTGACACAAAATTATTTAGTGATAACTGGTGAATAATGGGTTTTAAGAATGGAGATCTCAGTTTATAGTCGATAAACAGATCTCTGAAGTAATACTCTCCTATACCAATTCATTAGCTTGTAAACTCAAATAGATTAATGAAAACAATAAACATAATCTACATAGGGTAGGCAATGTAGGTAAATGGAGAAGATTAACATAGAGGGATAAAGTAAGATAAATTACTCTTTACTTCCTTTAACTTCAACAAAGAAAAATTCATAATTTCAAACACACTAAAGCACCGACTAACATCTTTAAAGCAATTATTTATCACTAAACTATGATAAGTTTTTTTTTTGTCTTAATACGCGTTAATACGGGACGGAGTGTGGACCCCAAACTTCTAAAAATATTGAATCCAACATAGTTGCTCTTCACTCTGGAGAGGTTCACACTACATTTTCCTCCTCCCTAACTTTTTATTTTACTTTTTATTTACCTCTGTGATGATGGTGCTGCTGCTGCTGATGATAGTTTATAAAATTAATTTTTCCCTGTGTGTGGGACGGGTCATTATGAGTGATGGAAATTATTCAATAATTATAACTCTGGTTCAGTAAGAAGCAAACCTTTGACGCTACAGCTGCTTATTGAGATTATTGGAATGTTTGACGGTCCTCGTCGCCATATTGATGTTTCTGAGCACAGGCTGACATATTCATTACCGGATGTACACTATGGATTTGAGAGGGAATCATAGTTAGTTTTCGTTCTCACTAACTGCGGATGTACCCAATTTTGTTTAATATAAACAGACCGATTACGAGGCTTCAAGCCCGTTTTTTTCATACAAGTCGGAGTCACACACGAATGTTACCTTCAAGCTGCACGGTGTGAACCAAATCAGTAATACGTTCATACGTTTACAACGTTCACAACTTCCGCTCCCCTCTTATCTGTTTAGGCCTTTCTGGAAAAACCGGGTCTCGCGGCTTTTAAAAGCAACAAGGCTGCCCAGGGTCTCAAGTTGGTGGTTTACAGTAGTATCAACACTAGCCTGACTCATCACAATATTTAGTTAAAGAGGGTCAAGCTTCGCTCTCTCTGGACAGTTTTACACACTTTACCTTTTCAAGTAACTTACAAGTATTAGGAAATACATCGCTGCGGACATAGTTATGAATCTATGTATAATAGCAGCTAATGTGTTAGATATTTATAAAAGAGGTGATAGGTTTTATTTCACTGTATTACTACCCATTTGCTTAACATCAATAACGATAAAATTATTGGAATCATTAACAAAAGATACTAAGACACTTGTCAAAGACTCCTTAATGAGAAAAATTTCATCACTGAGGCGTACATGTTCAAAAGGAGTCGCTTCTGCCTAAATAAACAATTTCTTCTTGCAATGTATTTGGGCGTTAGACCATGATAGAGTTCGGCCTTTTATTTTTACTGGGTTTCAGTAAGGCTAATAATTCCATACAGTACACTAATAAAAGGCACGATACTGGAGAAATTCTTTCCCGGATTGACGAATGGTTGACTGATAAGTAACAGTGTGTTAAATAAATGGGAAGAAATAGGAAGACGGACCAGTCAACAGTAGCTTCTCGCAGGAGCTAGTGTTGGGCCCCTTGCTGTTTGCAGCCTACATAAAAAACCTTAGTAAACAAATAGCCATTGAAGTTTGCTGACTATGCAAAAAAAATATACAAGACAATAATTCTGAACAGAATATCAGGAAGCTGAAGGATGTTGTGGATAGTTATTGTTTGGGGCTGAAAAGTAGCAAGTAAGCCTTACTGTGAACCCTTATACTGAACGAAATTCCTTATATTGACAGGCTCACTTAAGTGCTGAGCTTCCATGAGCTATCTGTCTTCCCTGTAAACAACTCTTCAGTAGCCTTACATAAGGTGTGTTGTTGACAGAGATTCCTGTCCCACGCACAGAAATTTTTATTTTATAATATACCACCGATTTAAGAACTCGATATAGATCAAAGGCCTAAAGCTTGCCAGCATCAGTAGAACCTTGTTCTATGGAAATTAAATAAGCATTGAAAATTAAATAAGGAATGTAATATTATATTTGAGCTATTAGTGGTATGCAAACCATTACTAACACACAGCCTCACTGAATGTAACACATACTTTCACTGTACTCTCAATGAATGTGATGCCTCTTACTGAACGTAACTCAAACCCTAACTAAATGTAACTCATACTATGGCTTAGGGCGACGCATAGCCTCGTTCAGCGTGACCATCACTAAATGTAATATGTTTACTGTACGTCACTCACGCCCTCCACACTGAGTAAGTCACACTCTCTCCATAACTCTGATCAACTATATACATTAACAACGACTCTGAGCGTAATAACAACTAACTTCAATTATGGATCCAGTAACAATTACACCGTCAATCTCGCTCAACTACAAACTTGATATTAGTACAAAGTATTAAGATGAAGAACTTTGTCCTTGGAGGCAAAGAGGGGAATGTATGAGAGTATAGTTTTACCAACGCTCTTATATGGGTGTGAAGCGTGGGTGATGAATGTTGCAGCGAGGAGAAGGCTGGAGGCAGTGGAGATGTCATGTCTGAGGGCAATGTGTGGTGTGAATATAATGCAGAGAATTCGTAGTTTGGAAGTTAGGAGGAGGTGCGGGATTACCAAAACTGTTGTCCAGAGGGCTGAGGAAGGGTTGTTGAGGTGGTTCGGACATGTAGAGAGAATGGAGCGAAACAGAATGACTTCAAGAGTGTATCAGTCTGTAGTGGAAGGAAGGCGGGGTAGGGGTCGGCCTAGGAAGGGTTGGAGGGAGGGGGTAAAGGAGGTTTTGTGTGCGAGGGGCTTGGACTTCCAGCAGGCATGCGTGAGCGTGTTTGATAGGAGTGAATGGAGACAAATGGTTTTTAATACTTGACGTGCTGTTGGAGTGTGAGCAAAGTAACATTTATGAAGGGATTCAGGGAAACCGGCAGGCCGGACTTGAGTCCTGGAGATGGGAAGTACAGTGCCTGCACTCTGAAGGAGGGGTGTTAATGTTGCAGTTTAAAAACTGTAGTGTAAAGCACCCTTCTGGCAAGACAGTGATGGAGTGAATGATGGTGAAAGTTTTTCTTTTTCGGGCCACCCTGCCTTGGTGGGAATCGGCCGGTGTGATAATAAAAATAAAAAATATTAAGATGAACTTAAATAGCAAATTGCGACTCATAGTGTCTCAACTAATATTCCTAAATCATTTTTAGTACTGAAGAACCTTTCGATAATTTATATATTTGATCAATAAAGTTCGAAGACATTTAATGATATTTTATTAGACATATTTACTTTTATAAGAGGTTTTCAAATATTTTTTTTCTCTAATATACTTTCTTATTAATATTATATTTTCATCAATGCATTTGAGAAATCGTTAAACCCGTAGGGGCCATACGCCGCCTGGGGAACTAGAAGCAACAAAGCTCAATCCGTGAAAAGTTAGGTTAGCTCCAATACCGAGGATCAAGAGCCCTTCACTAGCAAGAAGGCACCTTTCGCGAGGAGCGTTTTTCAATTTTGTTTTATTATTATTATTATTATTATTATTATTATTATTATTATTAATTATTTAATGACTCAATATAAAACTGCAAATAACTTCCATTTTACGTCTACTTCACCCTCAGTATTTTTTTTAGTTCTATCCCTGACCACCAATAAATTATAATATAAATTAAAAAGGCTTCTCATCCCATGTAATCATTATACCATGTACACCAGCATTATAAATGTGTAATCATTATGCTGAACAATCATTGTACTACCTACCCAGCATTATAAATATGCTTCTTGGCTTAAGTCTTGCGTAAAACATACATAGTGAAGCGTCCTGTTCGGAAAAGAGCTCTACTACCTTATTTTGGGGATAACGTAGAACGGAGAATATTTTTTTTTTGTCATGACTTGATTTATACCCTTTAAGAAGTCGATGGCTGTATCCAAGAGTGGGCAATGAAGCTTTAAAAGGCAAAGTGTGCGAGATAATTCCTAGTTGGATTGAAAGTACACTTCTAAAATACTAGGCTGAATGAAGGTACGCTTGTAAAATACTAGGCTGAATGAAGGTACGCTTGTAAAATACTAGGCTGAATGAATGTACGCCTGTAAAATACTAGGCTGAATGAAGGTACGCTTGTAAAATACTAGGCTGAATGAAGGTACGCTTGTAAAATACTAGGCTGAATGAAGGTACGCTTGTAAAATACTAGGCTGAATGAAGGTACGCTTGTAAAATACTAGGCTGAATGAAGGTACACTTGTAAAATACTAGGCTGAATGAAGGTACGCTTGTAAAATACTAGGCTGAATGAAGGTACGCTTGTAAAATACTAGGCTGAATGAAGGTACGTTTGTAAAATACTAGGCTGAATGAAGGTACGCTTGTAAAATACTAGGCTGAATGAAGGTACGCTTGTAAAATACTAGGCTGAATGAAGGTACGCTTGTAAAATACTAGGCTGAATGAAGGTACGCTTGTAAAATACTAGGCTGAATGAAGGTACGCTTGTAAAATACTAGGCTGAATGAAGGTATGCCTGTAAAATACTAGGCTGAATGAAGGTACGCCTGTAAAATACTAGGCTGAATGAAGGTACGCTTGTAAAATACTAGGCTGAATGAAGGTACGCCTGTAAAATACTAGGCTGAATGAAGGTACGCTTGTAAAATACTAGGCTGAATGAAGGTACGCCTGTAAAATACTAGGCTGAATGAAGGTACGCTTGTAAAATACTAGGCTGAATGAAGGTACGCCTGTAAAATACTAGGCTGAATGAAGGTACGCTTGTAAAATACTAGGCTGAATGAAGGTACGCTTGTAAAATACTAGGCTGAATGAAGGTACGCCTGTAAAATACTAGGCTGAATGAAGGTACGCTTGTAAAATACTAGGCTGAATGAAGGTACGCTTGTAAAATACTAGGCTGAATGAAGGTACGCTTGTAAAATACTAGGCTGAATGAAGGTACGCCTGTAAAATACTAGGCTGAATGAATGTACGCCTGTAAAATACTAGGCTGAATGAAGGTACGCTTGTAAAATACTAGGCTGAATGAATGTACGCCTCTAAAATACTAGGCTGAATGTACGCCTGTAAAATACTAGGCTGAATGAAGGTACACCTGTAAAATATCATAATTCAGTAATTAGTGATCAGATGGTGATAAAACTTGGACCGGGTATTTCTCCGAGCCAGCCTCTTAAGGAGAGACAGAGTGGAGAGACGATAGTAGTAAAGGAGAGACGGAGAGAGAGAGGAGATGGAGGATGAGGATGCAGTCTTGAAGAAAAAGAAAATAATGCTTCAGTGGATATGATAAGCACGCTAAGACTCTCAAGTCTTACAAGCCTCCCAGACCAAGGTGAGAGTCTTGGGTCCTACAAACCTTCCAGACCACGGTGAGTGTCTTGGGTCATACAAGCCTCCCAGACCAAGGTGAGAGTCTTGGGTCCTACAAGCCTCCCAGAACAAGGTGAGAGTCTTGGGTCCTACAAGCCTTCCAGATCACGGTGAGAGTCTTGGGTCATACAAGCCTTCCAGACCACGGTGAGTGTCTTGGGTCCTACAAGCCTTCCAGACCACGGTGAGTGTCTTGGGTCCTACAAGCCTTCCAGACCACGGTGAGTGTCTTGGGTCATACAAGCCTTCCAGACCAAGGTGAGAGTCATGGGTCATACAAGCCTTCCAGACCAAGGTGAGAGTCTTGGGTCCTACAAGCCTTCCAGACCACGGTGAGAGTCTTGGGTCCTACAAGTCTTCCAGACCAAGGTGAGAGTCTTGGGTCCTACAAGCCTTCCAGACCAAGGTGAGAGTCTTGGGTCCTACAAGCCTTCCAGACCACGGTGAGTGTCTTGGGTCATACAAGCCTTCCAGACCACGGTGAGTGTCTTGGGTCATACAAGCCTTCCAGACCAAGGTGAGAGTCTTGGGTCCTACAAGCCTTCCAGACCAAGGTGAGAGTCTTGGGTCCTACAAGCCTTCCAGACCACGGCGAGTGTCTTGGGTCCTACAAGCCTTCCAGACCAAGGTGAGAGTCTTGGGTCCTACAAGCCTTCCAGACCAAGGTGAGAGTCTTGGGTCCTACAAGCCTTCCAGACCACGGTGAGAGTCTTGGGTCCTACAAGCCTTCCAGACCAAGGTGAGAGTCTTGGGTCCTACAAGCCTTCCAGACCACGGTGAGAGTCTTGGGTCCTACAAGCCTTCCAGACCAAGGTGAGAGTCTTGGGTCCTACAAGCCTTCCAGATCACGGTGAGTGTCTTGGGTCCTACAAGCCTTCCAGACCAAGGTGAGAGTCTTGGGTCCTACAAACCTTCCAGACCACGGTGACAGTCTTGGGTCCTACAAGCCTTCCAGACCACGGTGAGAGTCTTGGGTCCTACAAGCCTTCCAGACCACGGTGAGAGTCTTGGGTCCTACAAGCCTCTCAGACCACGGTGAGAGACTTGGGTCCTACAAGCTTTCCAGACCAAGGTGAGAGTCTTGGGTCCTACAAGCCTTCCAGACCAAGGTGAGAGTCTTGGGTCCTACAAGCCTCTCAGACCACGGTGAGAGACTTGGGTCCTACAAGCCTCTCAGACCACGGTGGGAGTCTTGGGTCCTACAGGCTTCCCAGACCACGGTGAGAGTCTTGGGTCATACAAGCTTTCCAGACCACGGTGAGAGTCTTGGGTCCTACAAGCCTCCCAGACCACGGTGAGAGTCTTGGGTCCTACAAGCCTTCCAGACCACGGTGACAGTCTTGGGTCCTACAAGCCTTCCAGATCACCGTGAGAGTCTTGGGTCCTACAAGCCTTCCAGACCAAAGTGAGAGTCTTGGGTCCTACAAGCCTTTCAGACCACGGTGAGAGACTTGGGTCCTACAAGCCTTCCAGACCAAGGTGAGAGTCTTGGGTCCTACAAGCCTCTCAGACCACGGCGGGAGTCTTGGGTCCTACAAGCCTCCCAGACCACGGTGAGTCTTGGGTCCTACAAGCTTCCCAGACCACGGTGAGAGTCTTGGGTCCTACAAGCCTCCCAGACCACGGTGACAGTCTTGGGTCCTACAAGCCTTCCAGACCACGGTGAGAGTCTTGGGTCCTACAAGCCTTCTAGACCACGGTGAGATTCTTGGGTCCTACAAGCCTTCTAGACCACGGTTAGAATCTTGGGTCCTATAAGCCTCTCAGACCACGGTGAGAGTCTTGGGTTCTACAAGCCTTCCAGACCACGGTGACAGTCTTAGGTCCTACAAGCCTCTCAGACCACGGTGAGACCATGGTGTGTGTGTTATGAAGATAATGTTGGGAATATGGGAACAGGCATGAATTATGGGGATATGTTAGATTATGAGGATATATGGGGTTTTGTGACATTGTTTATATTCGACGAGAGGAAACTCTGAAGACTAAGATGAACACTGGGTACAGGGCTCACTTGGGTTTAGTAGCGCCTCGCAGCACGAGGTCTGGGAGACATGAACTAGAGTACGGGGTTCGTCTGAGTTCTGGAGAATATCAAAGCACAAAGTAGAATGATCCATAAAATTATATTGTTTGGTGAGCGGAACAATTAAAATCCTTAAGAGTAGACAACGATCAGGTTAGGAAGAGGCTGAAAAACGCTCTTCGTCTGAATATATAATTCTGACCGTACTAGTTCCTCCGTTACTTATTTGTCTTTTAACATTTTGCCCCGAAGGCAGAGTTTATTGACCAGCGCCAATCATCCTTTGTGTGTAAACACAGGCAAGAAAGCAGTACATTACAGATCCAAATAGTCGACACACCACCCGCGATATCAACACCAACTTTGGTTGTTTCAATATACAGGCATCACTGACTTTATGATTTAAAGTCTGCGTATCTACAGATATCACTACACATGACCAATATCTAACTGCAGAAAACAATTCTCGTAAGAACAATAGTTATTGTGGAGCCAGAAGTTAATTAGCGATGAGGATGAGCTCCAGAGGAAAGCTGCCTCCTCTTAATTGTTATATTCTGAGGATGAAGATTTAATGGTTTTACGCTACTGCGGGTGTTCCATGGGAGCCGCTGGAGGCGAGGAGAGGGAAGACCAGCAAGAAGTAATGGTCGCAAAACGAAGGAAATTGTAGGATATTCAATTAATGGATTACAATAGGCCTTTCTAATGAATGCTTGGTGGGACTTGCACTCTGTGTGTGTTTGTGTGATAGGAGAGGGAGGGGGAGAGAGAGAGAGAGAGAGAGAGAGAGAGAGAGAGAGAGAGAGAGAGAGAGAGAGAGAAACTTTGGAATTAAAAGAACAGGTAGGAGGTACTATCCTCTTTTCATACGAATGTGGAACAGAACCATGCTGAACGTTTTGTGTTTTGGCAATATTACTAGCATTTCCTAAAAATGCTGGTAATATGGCAGGTAATCCTATCTATACGTTTCCCTATTTCATAATAGATCTTACTCCTGTTAAAATTCCTTTCCAATTTAGGAGCCTGGTGTGAGCAAATACATATAAGAAGCAGGACATAACAGGTAAAGTTGTGGAAACATATACTGAAAACGCCAAATTAAGGGGGGGGGGGTCTCTGCCAGAGAAAAAAAACAACAAATTTAGGTTCCAATCTCCGAAACGACATCGAACTATCCTGAATCTTTAACAAACTCTGTGCCCACTTGTTTCCTGTATACACTTAAGAACGCAATTAAATCGTTAATGTTTTTGGGGGGATCTCAGGAAAAATAAACAAAGAGGTCCACCCATCACCTGAAACAGTTAATAGTTTGACCACTTCGGTATCCATTGTAAATCTTTAATCTTACGATTGCCAAACTGCATAAAGAAGAGGTGGGTAATGAAGTGCTTGAAGCATCTCAGCGAGAAGCTGCAGCAGACGTCTTCAGGCTGCTCCGTACAAGATAACACCACACACACTACAGGCTGCCTAAGACAAGATAACACCACGAACACTACAGGCTGCCCCCTGCAAGATAACACCATACATATACTCATTACAGGCTGCGTAAGATAACACCACACACACTACAGGCTGCCCTGACAAGATAACACCAAACACCACAGGCTGCCCCCGACATGATAACCTCGTACACTGCATGCTACCCTGACAAGATAACCCCAAACATTTCCGGTTGATCCCCAATACTGCTGGCTGCTTAAGACCAGACTACCCCTAGTATGACCATTGATAAAGATGAGACAAGTGCAGTATAATGAAATTGCATAATACTGCATTTGTGCTTCTTTTTCCATCTTGTCGATATTTTATACCATTTCTCTCCATGATCAGTGATCCTTGAGGTAAAATTTATTATCGACTTCAGTTTTATCACTCCTGTTGCTAGAATAAGCTGATCATTGTCATAAATGTGTCTCCTAGACCAGGTGACACAAGGTGTCTGCCTGAATCTCTTCAGGTAGCGAGGGAGAGTGAGGCTACCTGTGAGTGGTCTCCCAGACCAGAAGATACAAGGTGTCTGCCTGAATCTCTTCAGGTAGCGAGGGAGGGGAGAGTGAGGCTACCTGTGAGTGGTCTCCCAGACCAGAAGATACAAGGTGTCTGCCTGGATCTCTTCAGGTAACGAGGGAGCGAGAGACACTTGTCTCTCTGCATTTGTCGAGGACGCTGAGAGGAGCACTTCAGGTTTTATTTGAAGTGGTGATCGCGGAAAGGCCGTGTTGTTTAGTGTGGCACTCGACTCAGCTCCAGTCGACTCTTGTATGCGTATGTAATTATGTGCTCTTGTTGGAGAGGTCAGGTCAATAAGGTCAATGAAATTCTGTCCTCTTGGCGGTGAAGTGGGTTTGCGGTGTGATAGTGGTGGATTGGTGCTTGTATGCAGGTGGTAGTGGTGGTAGGCGAATGGCTAGGGTGGTAGTGGTGATCAGGATGTGATGGTAGTGTTGGCGACAATGGCATAAAAAGTGAGCTATAGGTCTGTTGGTGGTAGTGTTGTGATGTTTACTGGTGGAGGATATGTAGTGGGGAATGGGTGGTGCTGGTGATGTTGGGATGATGGTGATGACGGTGTTGGGGTGACAGTGATGGCTGTGTTGGGGTGATTGTAATGGGGATATGGTGATAGCGTTTATATGGAGGTGATAAGGTGGTGTGATGTTGGCGTAGTGGTTTTGGTGGTGTCAATGGCTGTGAGATGGGTGTGTGTTTGTCCTACCTTATGATATATCCGGGAGTTATTTCCCCTGCGACCTCATCCAGGACCAGACGTCCTGGTTGATGACCTGATCCGTCTGGGTACTGTTGGTAGCACCGCATATTTTAACGTCAGCAACACATCCTGGCTGATCATACGCTGCCTGGAGGAACTTCTCAAGATCCCTTTTGAAGACTGTTATGAGTGTTGGCGATATCTCTCTTGTATCTGATGGGTGTTAAAATGTCTTGCACTCTTAACACATATTGAGTTATCCCTTAGTGTACTCGTTACACCAATACTTTCATGGGAAATATTTTGCGTCACTTGCCGCTCTACTCGTTCTCAAAAGGAATAATGTCAGAGTACAGATTTGGAACCAGTCACTCCAGTATTTTCCACGAATTGATTATAATGAGTCTTTCGTTCCATTGTTCCTTGAAGCACGGTTTGGACTTCAGGAACTCTCAGTTATTTACAATAACATTTTAATTCATCATCACATTCAACTGATATGTAATTTTGCTTTTCTTAACGGGGTCATTAGTGTAGAGTAATTTTCTAGGCTACAGAACACGAAGTGTCTGAAAGAGTATCATTTGGCTTTGCATCCTTTGCTTCAAAGTTCTTGTTATGCAGTATATTTTCCTTGTAGTTGTCATAGTAACATAAGGAATCCTTAAATGTAATATTTTTTCTAGTTCATTACTGCTGGGTCCTCTTCCATTTTATATAATCTGAATGTCTTTTATATCCTATTTCGGCAGAGTAAGTTGAATCATAGTTTTTTGCAGTTCTTTGGAAGACCTGGCTTAAGAGATTTCTTGTTTTCTCGATGGACAAGTTATACTTTCGTCTATGTCAGATATGAAAAAGCGAATGAATTGGAGTGAGTAATGTGATTAAGAAGAGTTTGTTGAATATTATTCCTTCTGTCCGATTTGTTGAAAAAGTTAAGAAACATCTACTCACTTTCCAGTTATTCCTTTTGTACGCAATATATGTGCAACTGAATAAAGATCACGCTTGTCGTAGGCTTTTGCTGTCTATATAAATTACATTAGCATATAGTTTGATAATCTGTGCAATCAGAACCATGTCGTAGAGTGATCCAGCAATGAGAGTGGCAGGGAAAGCCTGCTATGAACTTGCGTTGCCCTGGATAATGCAAATAATGTTAATCTGTGCGCTTAGAAACATAACGTCTTATAACTAATTCAGTAAATTTTGATAATACACGACGTCAGGGTTATCGGTCTATATTGTTTTGCGATTCTTTGACTGCTGCCTGTGTGGAATGGGGCTGTATCCGTGAATTTTAAGTACCATGGTATGAATGTTTATATATTATGCCTTCCTGAATATAAAATTTCACTGATGAGTCTGGACATGGAACAGGAGGCAAGAGTTTACTGTCGCTGGCATCTCCATAATAAAGTGGGTTTAGAGTTAAGGTTAACTATCTTTAGTTTTATTGACTCGACGGAAACAGTGGTGGTTGTAGGGTGGTGGTGGTATTGTTGTTATTGTTGTGATGGTGGTCGTAGTGTTGTGGTGGTGGGTGGTGGTGGTTGTAGTGTAGTGGTGGCTGTAGTGTGGTGGTGGGTATAGTGTTATTATGGTGGTGGTTGTATTTTGGTGGTGGTAACGTTTTGATGGTTGTACTGTTCTGGTGGTGATGGTGGTGGTGATGGTGGTGGTGATGGTGGTGGTGGTGATGGTGGTGATGATAGTAGTGGTGATGATAGTAGTGGTGGTGATAGTGGTGGTGATAGTGATGGTGGTGATAGTGGTGGTGGTGATAGTGGTGGTGGTGATAGTGGTGGTGGTGATCGTGGTGATCGTGGTGGTAGTGATCGTGGGGTGGTGGTGATGGTGGCGATAGTGATGGTGGCGATAGTGGTGGTGGTGATGGTGGTGATGATAGTGGTGGTGGTGATGGTGGTGATGATAGTGGTGGTGGTGATGGTGGTGATGATAGTGGTGATGGTGGTGATGATAGTCGTAAGCTGGACACTTGGTACTGGCGAAACATAACATTTAATAAAAACAAATCAGTTCCCACAATAGATAATAAGACCAGTCCACCAACACGTTCACATTTCACAAAATAAAATAAACCGAGCCATTACCAAAGCCAAAAATAAGAGACCAAGGTTCAGTAAAGAGCGTCTAGCAACGTACACCTCACCAAGGTTTATTTTGCTTAAATTCTCGCAATAATCTTTTAGGGTTTTTTCTTCTTCAATAAACCAGCTTTGTTTTTGTTCCAGTAATGTCTGCTTGTTAAGTCACGTCAACACACAATACTCTAACCCAAGTTACTCCGGGCAACTTTCTTTTTTTTTACAATAACAAAAAAACAAACAAAAAAAAAAGAACGAGAATTTCTCCCCCTCACGCTTGTTATTTTTTTTTTAATAAAATGAAATGCCCTTAAAAAAATTATTTTTATCTTTTAACTCTCCCTCATCTTGGTTATCGATCCGGCGGAAGTCTGAGTGATCACCGCATTATGCAGGAGCCTCGATAGCATCTCCTTGGGCGCTATCCGTGGCTCATAATTGCATATTTAGAAGCCAAAATGCACTTAATATGTATGCAGATAAGACTGGAGATCGGACACGCCAAGTGACTAAGGTCTATTCTATGCCAATCTTGTTTCGCCCAGTCTTTAGTCGTGAAGAAAAAAAGGACTAGCGCATTGCGAAACTGCATCTGATAGTCTTTTATTATCTTTCATCTCTATGAATGCCAAAGAGGCAGCTGGGGTTTTGGGTTTTGAAAGACTGCTAGTGAAGTCTTGTTTGTTGGCGTCCTGTAGGGAGAGGGGAAAGAAGAGGAAGCGATAGTAGGAGGACGTGAAAGATGGGAGGATGTGGGTGAGAAAGAGTGAGAGAGGAGCAGGTGGAAGGAGTTGGAAGGGGTGGAGAAGGTGGAGGAAGAGGGGGTAGAGGAGGAGCAAGTGGAGGAGGGGAAGGAAGAGACGGAGAATGTGGAGGTGTAGCAAGACGTGGTGTAATTCATGGTGGAGAAAGAGGAGGTAAGGAGGTGAAGGAGGAGGAAGAGGAGGAGGAGGAGAAGACGGTAAAGGTGAATCAATACGTAATAGAATAGGTGGTGGGAAAAAACTGCATGAATGAGAGGTTGGGAAAGAGATGGAGGAAATATAGGAGGAGGAGGAGATGGAGAAAGAGGAGATGAAGGAAGACGTAGCGAAGGCAGAGGAGAAGCGGGTGGAGTAAGGCTGAAAGAGCAAAAATAATACGGTATCAAAGATTCAGAAAAAGCATTGAAATGACAGACTGCTCTCAGACTGAGAAAGTTGTTATTGGCGCTCAGTCTGGAGAAGGTTGTTATTGGCGTTCACAGGCTTCACGGGTTACTAACTTGGTAAATAAACAAGCAGGTAATAGACAGAAATGTAGTTAGATCTGCTGATACTAACAGTTAAATATGTGTTGATGAGTAAGTAGTACTTTTTGTTGACAGGTAATTAGGTATTTTGATAGTCCAAATAAGCAGGTATGTAGATTTGTAATTAGGTTAGTATTTAGAAAGGTAAGCGGGTAACTCACGGAACGGGCGGGTTTCTAACCTATGACGAGCTAGTCCTACAGCTAGCAGGTCAATTCCCTAACCAAGCCTTGTAAAATTCGCCCAACTCGGTATATTTCAAAATAAGCTACGAATAACAGCATGGACCCAACTGGTGCGAGATTCACATGTAAAGACTTGCTCTGTGGTCACAGTGAGACCCGTGCTAACCTTCCTGGTGTGTATGTAAACATACCAAGTTGGGCGAAACTTACTGGGCCGGCAGGTAAAATAAGTTGTAGGACTGGGTTGCCAAGGTTCGAATCCCTCCCGTCTGTGTGTTGTTTACAATCGTATCATTACGATTTCACGGGTCAGGTAAGTAGATATTTTGTAAGTGGTCCAAGTCGAACCGAAGCGTCGTCGTAAGCTCCTCTCTTCTATGTGCAGGTTATTTGTGTATAAGTAGATATTTTGATTGATAGGTGTGCTAATAGGATATTAGATATGTATATCGGTAAGGATACTTGATAACTGAAGGATACATGGTGTTTTCTGAGATCAGAGTCCCCGAGGCTCGGTTCCAGACTAGGCCTCCCAGTAGATCTAGGCCTAATCAACCAAATCATGGAATGGGAGGGGTTTAAATCCATGGCGAGTGAATCCTAAAACTCCAGACCAGCCCGTAAACTACTCGTTCCTTAGTTTGATTGCAATTGTGTTATTACGATCTCGAGTCCTAATCAACTAGGCTGTTAGTGTTGGCCGCACGCAGCCCAACACACGAACCAGAGCTCGGCTGGCCAGGAACTGATGTGAAGAACTTGTTAAGTTCCTTCTTGAAGACAGCCAGAAGTTTGTTGGTAATTACCGTAAAGGAGGGCACTGAAAAGTCGGGGAGCTCTGACTCGCATCGAGTTATTTTTTAGTGTACTTGTCGCGCCCGTTTTGTTTGGAGACACTTTTTACCATTTGCTAAATCTCTTGTTTTCATACGGAGCGATTTCGGTGTGCAGGTTTGAGACAGCTCCCTAAAAGATTTTCGGATGTAAATAATCATGTATTTTACTGGCCTACGTCCCAAGGAATACAAGTAAAGGTACTTAAGAAGGTAGGTTTATTACCTGAGAAGTAGGAAGGCATACTGATAGGTAAATATGTATAATGATTGGTAAATAGGTGGGTATAATGATAGGTAAATAGGTGGGTATTCTAATAGGTAAGTAGGTATGTTAATGTGCAAGAAGATACGTATAATTGGAAAGGTAGTAGACAGGTATACTGATAAAGCAGGAGGAAGGTGAATAATGGCACAGGTTAATAGGGAAGCAGATAAGCTGATAGGGAAGTATGTTGAGAGAGAGGCAGGTTTAGAAGGAAGTAGGTAAGATAAGAAGGTAGGTAGTAGGTCTCTATGGGCGCCAATCGTAAACAGGTACCAGATAGGTCAAGAGCCTCTGGACTACTTGGGTTCAACACACGCGGCTGGTGATGAGAAGCTCAGCATCCGAGGCTGGCGATGAGAGGCTCAACACACGCGGCTGACAATGAAGACGTAAATAAAACTCCCACTTTAAATAGGAACATGTGTTATCTCTGCTGGTGAGTGAGCCTTGCTCATGTCATCTGTGTCTGATAGTGGGCTAATGGCTCTTTAACCTCACATAAAACTCCACGAGACCAACCCAACTGAGACTGTTTACATTTACGTTTACAGAAAATATTTTTAATACGTATTTTACTTCTACAGTTAGTGTATCTAGATGACATACTGCCCGAAATAATGAAGAAAATACCCACTGAGGAAGCTTCTACTTAGGGGCAACGTTTCGCTCTGTGTAGCTCCTTATCTAATCATTACAGAACTCTACACAGAGCTAAACTTTGTTCCTATAAAAAACTTGCTTTGCAACGCATGTCCGTCTATGATTACACGTGTGAACTCATTTCCTTGAAAATAATAGCAAAGAATCTACCTGTAACTACGTTTAGAAGTTATTGAACATATAATTAATTCACACTTTTCTCAACTTGAACTCCCAAATCTAACCGATCTGAGTAATTCCTTCTGATAAAAAGCCTGAGACTAGATAGTAAATTCCCTTTTGTTAACTCACCGATGAATATAGAAATATCCACACAATTTTCTTACAGGATCTGCTGTAGACGTCCTAAAGCCTCCGATTACAGCATTTTTTATATTCCAATTTAAAAAGAAATGATGCAGAAATAATGGTAACGAAGCGAGACTGAGCATAACATCAGAGTAACTCTAATACCCTAATCACAAACCAATGCGTTTGTATATGAGAGCTGTGCAAAGTTCTCCTCTCTCCAGAGTGTAATGGCCAGTAAGTTAGGTTCTTACATATGAAAATGAAGAGTTTATATATGATATACGGGATATCTAGCTGTCCTGCCCGGTGGTGGGCGAGTGTTTAGGCAATAATTATAGCCTGTGAAGACTTTTAATGCTCAAATCTGGTGTTATATGACCTGGAGTGAGCAGCAGCTAAGACGCGGTGGGGGGCGAGAGGCAGCAGCAGCAACATGGTATTTACACCAACCTGTGTATATCTTATTTATTATTTTTTTTACACTGTTGAATTTTAGAACCTGCTATCCTATCTCGGCTCATTTCAAAGCTCAGCCCAGGGATGAGATGCATAAAAATTGGGTAACACTTAGATATGAAGGAAAGATCCTCAACCACTCCAACTTTAACGAAAATAAGTAAGTCTGCTTCATTCTTATTTTAGGAGTCTTGCTATTGCAACTTTAATGACTCACGTGAAGTCGCCAGGCATCAACTGTAACTAGTAAATAGATCACCAGATGCACTATTTCAAAAACCTAACTGAGAATATATTTCATGGTACTATATATATATATATATATATATATATATATATATATATATATATAATTTAGATAAAGTATTTAGATAAAGGTAGGGAAGTTTTTATTGCATTTATGGATTTAGAAAAGGCATATGATAGAGTGGATAGAGGAGCAATGTGGCAGATGTTGCAAGTATATGGAATAGGTGGTAAGTTATTAAATGCTGTAAAGAGTTTTTATGAGGATAGTGAGGCTCAGGTTAGGGTGTGTAGAAGAGAGGGAGACTACTTCCCGGTAAAAGTAGGTCTTAGACAGGGATGTGTAATGTCACCATGGTCGTTTAATATATTTATAGATGGGGTTGTAAAGGAAGTAAATGCTAGGGTGTTCGGGAGAGGGGTGGGATTAAATTTTGGGGAATCAAATTCAAAATGGGAATTGACACAGTTACTTTTTGCTGATGATACTGTGCTTATGGGACATTCTAAAGAAAAATTGCAAAGGTTAGTGGATGAGTTTGGGAATGTGTGTAAAGGTAGAAAGTTGAAAGTGAACATAGAAAAGAGTAAGGTGATGAGGGTGTCAAATGATTTAGATAAAGAAAAAATGGATATCAAATTGGGGAGGAGGAGTATGGAAGAAGTGAATGTTTTCAGATACTTGGGAGTTGACGTGTCGGCGGATGGATTTATGAAGGATGAGGTTAATCATAGAATTGATGAGGGAAAAAAGGTGAGTGGTGCGTTGAGGTATATGTGGAGTCAAAAAACGTTATCTATGGAGGCAAAGAAGGGAATGTATGAAAGTATAGTAGTACCAACACTCTTATATGGGTGTGAAGCTTGGGTGGTAAATGCAGCAGCGAGGAGACGGTTGGAGGCAGTGATGTCCTGTTTAAGGGCAATGTGTGGTGTAAATATTATGCAGAAAATTCGGAGTGTGGAAATTAGAGAAGGTGTGGAGTTAATAAAAGTATTAGTCAGAGGGCAGAAGAGGGGTTGTTGAGGTGGTTTGGTCATTTAGAGAGAATGGATCAAAGTAGAATGACATGGAAAGCATATAAATCTATAGGGTAAGGAAGGCGGGGTAGGGGTCGTCCTCGAAAGGGTTGGAGAGAGGGGGTAAAGGAGGTTTTGTGGGCAAGGGGCTTGGACTTCCAGCAAGCGTGCGTGAGCGTGTTAGATAGGAGTGAATGGAGACGAATGGTACTTGGGACTTGACGATCTGTTGGAGTGTGAGCAGGGTAATATTTAGTGAAGGGATTCAGGGAAATCGGTTATTTTCATATAGTCGGACTTGAGTCCTGGAAATGGGAAGTACAATGCCTGCACTTTAAAGGAGGGGTTTGGGATATTGGCAGTTTGGAGGGATATGTTGTGTATCTTTATATGTGTATGCTTCTAGACTGTTGTATTCTGAGCACCTCTGCAAAAACAGTGATAATGTGCGAGTGTGGTGAAAGTGTTGAATGATGATGAAAGTATTTTCTTTTTGCGGATTTTCTTTCTTTTTTGGGTCACCCTGCCTCGGTGGGAGACGGCCGACTTGTTGAATATATATATATATATATACATATATATATATATATATATTATATATATATATATATTATATATATGTAAGACACATATGCAACAGTTAGGTATCTTTATTTCGAAACGTTTCGCCTACACAGTAGGCTTCTTCAGTCGAGTACAGAAAAGTTGATAGAAGCAGAAGAGACTTGAAGACGATGTAATCAGTCCATCACCATCGTTACCATTTTGATGTTCAATCTGTCAGACACTGCAACCCAATGGTATCTTGGTACAGACCTAAAATCAACTTCGACAACCTCTACTAGTGAGAACGGCTGGATTTGAGAGGGACCTGACCTCCCAAAGTGACCTACGTCTCGTCTCCTGGCGCTATATAAGGCTCCATCCTGTCACTTCAACTCCATATTGTTTCAGACTTTGGAACAATGCTCTTCTCCAGACTGAGGGACTGACCACCTCAAAACTTTAAGGGTGATGGACTGATTACATCGTCTTCAAGTCTCTTCTGCTTCTATCAACTTTTCTGTACTCGACTGAAGAAGCCTACTGTGTAGGCGAAACGTTTCGAAATAAAGATACCTAACTGTTGCATATGTGTCTTACCTAACAACCTGTCGGTATTTTATACCATTTTGATGTTCAATCTGTCAGACACTGCAACACAATGGTATCTTGGTACAGACCTAAAATCAACTTCGACAACCTCTACTAGTGAGAACGGCTGGATTTGAGAGGGACCTGACCTCCCAAAGTGACCTACGTCTCGTCTCCTGGCGCTATATAAGGCTCCATCCTGTCACTTCAACTCCATATTGTTTCAGACTTTGGAACAATGCTCTTCTCCAGACTGAGGGACTGACCACCTCAAAACTTTAAGGGTGATGGACTGATTACATCGTCTTCCAGTCTCTTCTGCTTCATTCAACTTTTTGATGTTCATATATATATATATATATATATATATATATATATATATATATATATATATATATATATATATATATGTGTGTAAGGAAAAGAGAGGTGAAAGTGTATAAACTATGGGAGGAGGAAGTTCGGGTGAGATATAAGCAAGTATTGGCAGAAAGGCGGGCTGGTGCAAGTATGAGTAGTGGGGGGGGGGGGGGTTGAAGAGGGTTGGAATACTTTTAAAAATGCAGTATTAGAATGTGGGGCAGAAGTTTGTGGTTATAGGAGGGTGGGTGCAGGAGGAAAGAGGAGTGATTGGTGGAATGATGAAGTAAAGGGTGTGATAAAAGAGAAAAAGTTAGCTTATGAGAGGTTTTTACAAAGCAGAAGTGTTATAAGAAGAGTAGAGTATATGGAGAGTAAAAGAAAGGTGAAGAGAGTGGTGAGAGAGTGTAAAAGAAGAGCAGATGACAGAGTGGGAGAGGAACTGTCAAGAAATTTTAATCAAAATAAGAAAATATTTTGGAGTGAGTTAAACAAGTAAAGAAAGCCTAGGGAACGAATGGATTTGTCAGTTAAAAACAGAGTAGGGGAGTTAGTAGATGGGGAGATAGAGGTATTGGGTAGATGGCGGGAATATTTGGAGGAACTTTTAAATGTCGACGAAGGGAGGCGGTAATTTCATGCATTGGCCAGGGAGGTATACCATCTTTTAGGAGTGAAGAAGAGCAGGATGTGAGTGTGGGGGAGGTGCATGAGGCATTACGTAGAATGAAAGGGGGGGTAAACCAGCTGGAACTGACGGGATCATGACAGAAATGTTAAAAACAGGGGGGTATATAGTGTTGGAGTGGTTGGTATTTTTGTTTAATAAATGTATGAAATAGGGGAAGGTACCAAAGGATTGGCAGAGAGCACGTATAGTTCCTTTATATAAAGGGAAGGGGGACAAAAGAGATTGTAAAAATGATAGAGTATACAAGACAGAATGTAGGATTGCGGATGAGCAAAGATGTTGTAGAGTGGGCAGGGGATGTGTAGATCAAGTGTTTACATTGAAGCATATATGTGAACAGTATTTAGATAAAGGTAGGGAAGTTTTTATTACATTTATGGATTTAAAAAATGCATATGATAGAGTGGATAGGGGAGCAATGTGGCAGATGTTGCAAGTATATGGAATAGGTGGTAAGTTAGTAAATGCTGTAAAGAGTTTTTATGAGGATAGTGAGGCTCAGGTTAGGGTGTGTAGAAGAGAGGGAGACTACTTCCCGGTAAAGATGGGTCTTAGACAGGGATGCGTAATGTCATCATGGTTGTTTAATATATTTATAGATGGGGTTGTAAAAAAAGTAAATGCTAGGGTGTTCGGGAGAGGGGTGGGATTAAATTATGGGCAGTCAAATACAAAATGGGAATTGACACAGTTACTTTTTGCTGATGATACTGTGCTTATGGGAGATTCTAAAGAAAAGCTGCAAAGGTTAGTGGACGAGTTTGGGAGAGTGTGTAAAGGTAGAAAGTTGAAAGTGAACATAGTAAAGTGTAAGGTGATGAGGGTATCAAATGATTTAAAGAAAACTTGGATATATTGGAGAGGAGTATGGGAGAAGTGAATGTTTTCAAATATTTGGGAGTTGACGTGTCAGCGGATGGATTTATGAAGAATGAGGTTAATCATAGAATTGATGAAAGAAAAAAAAGTGAGTGGTGTGTTGAGGTATATGTGGAGACAAAAAACGTTATCTATGGAGGCAAAGAAGGGAATGTATAGTGGTACCAACACTCTTATATGGGTGTGAAGCGAGGAAGTGGTTGGAGGCAGTGGAGATGTCCTGTCTAAGGGTAATGTGTGGTGTAAATATTATGCAGAAAATTCGGAGTGTGGAAATTAGGAGAAGATGTGGAGTTAATAAAAGTATTAGTCAGAGAGCTGAAAAGGGGTTGTTGAGGTGGTTTGATCATTTAGAGAGAATGGATCAAGTAGAATGACATGGAGAGTGTATAAATCTGTAGGGGTAGAGGTCGTCCTCGAAAAGGTTGGAGGGAGGGGTAAAGGAGGTTTTGTGGGCGAGGGGTTTGGACTTCCAGCAAGCGTGCGTGAGCGTGTTAGATAGGAGTGAATGGAGTACATTGGTATTTGGGACCTGACGAGCTGTTGGAGTGTGAGCAGGGTAATACTGAGTGGAGGGATTCAGTTAAACCGGTTATTTTTATATAGCCGGACTTGAGTCCTGGAAATGGGAAGTACAGTCCCTGCACTTTAAAGGAGTGTTTGGGATATTGGCAGTTTGGAGGGGTATGTTGTATATCTTTATACGTATATGCTTCTAAACTGTTGTATTTTGAGCAGCTCTTCAAAAACAGTGATTATGTGTGAGGTGAAAGTGTTGAATGATGAAAGTTTTTTCTTTTTGGGAATTTTCTTTCTTTTTGGGTCACCCTGCCTCGGTGGGAGAATCCCGACTTGTTTTATTATATATATATATATATATATATATATATATATATATATATATATATATATATATATATATATATATATCCATGGGGAAGTGGAACAGAATTCTTCCTCCGTAAGCCATGCGTGTTGTAAGAGGCGACTAAAATGCCGGGAGCAAGGGGCTAGTAACATCTTCTCCTGTATATATTACTGAATGTAAAAGGAGAAACTTTCGTTTTTTCTTTTGGGCCACCCCGGCTCGGTGGGATACGGCCGGTGTGTTGAAAGATATAATATATATATATATATATTGGTGATCCGAGAAAAGCGTGGGTTTTGTGATAAACGGTCTACCTGGAGTCTACCTGGAGGTTATTCCGCGGATCAGCGCCCCCGCGGCCCGGTCCACGACCAGGCCTCCCGGTGGATCAGGGCCTGATCAATAGGCTGTTACTGCTGGCCGCACGTAGTCCAACGTACGAACCACAGCCCGGCTGATCCGGCACTGACTTTAGGTATCTGTCCAGCTCCCTCTTGAAGGCAGCCAGGAGCCTATTGGTAACTCCCCTTATGCTTGGTGGGAGGCTGTTGAACAGTCTTGGGCCCCGGACACTTATGGTATTTTCTCTTAGTGTACCAATGGCGCCCCTACTTTTAACTGGGGGTATTTTGCATCGCCTGCCCAGTCTTTTACTATCGTAGGGAGTGATTTCTGTGTGCAGATTCGGGACTATTCCTTCTAGGAGTTTCCAAGTAGGTATAGATTATGATATATATCTCTCTCCTGCGTTCCAACGAGTCAAGTGCTTCCAAGCGTTCCCAGTAGCTCAGGTGCTTGATAGAACTTATACGTGCAGTAAAGGTTCTCTGTGCACTCTCTAGATCTGCAATTTCACCTGCTTTGTACAGCAGTATTCCAGCCTAGAGAGAACAAGTGATTTGAAAAGTATCATCATTATCCATTTCATCATTTTCTTTGCACTTGTGATCGTGGCACTGTGATCCTTGAAAGTGAGATCCTCAGACATTACTACTCCCAGGTCCCTTACATTATTTTCCCACTCTACTGTATGGCCAGAGTTTGTAGTATACTATGTTCTAGTTATCATCCCTTCCAGTTTTCCATAACGGAGTAGTTGGAATTTGTCCTCATTGAACATCATATTGTTTTCCGTTGCCCACTGGAAAACTTGGTTGATATCTTCTTGGAGGTTAACCGTGTCCTCAATAGATGACAGTCTCATGCAGAGGATGATACGGTGCTGTGGATTACATGTCTGTGTATGTCTGATATGAGGTTGAGGAACAGGATGGGGGCGAGTACTGTACCTTGTGGAACAGAGCTCCTCGCTATGGCAGCCTCCGATTTAACTCTGTTGACTACTACTCTTTGTGTTCGATTGGTTAGGAAGTTGAAGATTCATCTCCCCACTTTGCCAGTTATTCCTTTAGCACGTATTTTGTGCGCTATTACGCCATGATCGCACTTGTCAAACGCTTTTACAAAGTCTGTGTATATTTCATCGGCATTCTGTTTTTCTTCCAGTGCATCCAAGGTCGTATCATAGTAATCCAGTAGTTGTGAGAGGCAGGAGCGACCTGCCCTGAACCCACGTTGCCCTGGATTGTGCAGTTTTTGGGAATCTAAGTGGTTTGCAATCCTGCTTCTTAGCACTCTTTCAAAGATTTTTATGTGGGACGTTAGAGCTATTGGTCTATAGTTCTTAGCTAATCCTTTGCTACCACCTTTATGGAGTGGGGCTATATCCGTTGTTTTAAGTGGCTGTGGAATTTCACCCATGTTTAAGCTGCTCCTCCGGTGGTGCAATGTAAAGCACATTTACTTATATAATTAAATCACAAAGAATGCACTCGGCACACATAACTCAGTTATAATGGAAGATGTTACAGACTTTAAGCAGACACACAGGAAATAAATAACTAGTAAACAAAGGAAACCTTTTTTAATAATAATTTGTGCATTATTCCAGTCAAGATATTGTGCCTTTTTGTTCATTCTTTTCTAATAAAATATGTTTCAGTAAGTGATAAAGCATTAACTGAGAGAAACGCCTTTTGTTTACTACGAGACGGAAAATGTATTCGAGTCTTTTTTATATGGAGAGAATATGTTTATATTTGATGACAATTCTCTAATAGCTTACTAGGAGCGTCTGTCAGGCGAGATGTGTCAGTGTCGCATAATATTTATCTGACCACAAGGTGAACAAAACACAGAGATGACCAATTAAAATGTTTGAAAAAATCTCTGCCATTATGATGCCCATGATAACTTCTGCAACAAAGACTGTTTAAAACCTACCCTGGCTCAGACATATGTCATGAAATTAGTGATGTGTTAAGACAGACAACTATCACAAAGGCAGTTAGTCTTTCAGGTCAGTAAAAGCACCAACAAAATTTAGAACTTCCTAACGAAGACATGGCTAGACATCGAGGTCTTAGATTCATGTTAGATTACATAAATGAACCAACAGCATATCACATATGACTATTTTTATGACCACTGTGGCACTATAAGGAAGATCTGTGTTGACTCTACTTCTCTGTCAACCGATATGTTTATCCGCAGCTTTACTGTAGCTCCCGAATTAGCAGCATTTGAGTAAATGTAAGATATTTAAGAGAAAAAGCTCATTTGAACGTGTTGGTGATGCCCACATGATAGCACATAGTTCTTTTGTTAAGGCATAGTCGCAATAGCCCAAGAGTTGAAAGCTCTGGCTGAACACATGCGTCAATCAAGGGACAAATAAAACTCTTACACCTGATGGATGCTGACCACCTGCTCTAAGACTAAAGGACTAAATTCCTTATCGACTACTATCTTCCGTTCATGTCCTTGTACTGGATGATGAAACGTCTGTAAACAAAGATGTCTAAATATTGCAAATGCGTTATTTCATCATTCAGTGTTGTAGCAACAGCTAAAGGGAGAGTCACTGGCCATCTCTGTAAGTAATATCCATTGAAAACTCTCATTCCTTGAGGTTTTGTAAAGTCAAAATTTAATACACTTCAAGACTGAAAGTGCATCAACTGATACTGAAGCAGATGTTAAGTGGGATCGATACATCTCAGGCTTAATAATGTATTAATGGCTCAACAAGCAGAGAATTTCAGATAACATTTGGATTATACACCTCCATAATTTTAGATGTGTAGAGTATAAAGATGCATGAAGAAACGTAAGAAAACGTTTCACTCGAGGGAAACTAAGTCAAGTTATGATACGGCTCCCCCTCGATCGAAACGTCGTTATAAAACAAAAGACTTACGCTTTTTGGGGTGTTTCTTCATCCACTTGGCAGCTGGCAGCTGCCTTCAGAAGCTGCTAATAATGAGTTTGTTTACAGAAGCATAAAAATGTGCTACTGAAGAATGAGACATGTTGCACAAGTGTCTCATTCTTCAACTTGTCGGATTTCTAAACAAATGTGCTCCTAATTCTCTGAGTCTTCGTGCCCGTATTAATAAATACTTCCATTTCCGATTCCCACCAACAAGATCTCAAATGTATTTTTTTAATTCCTCTTAAAATGATAAGGAGCCATTAACAAATATAAAAATTACCTGTCTACGGAAATTGCAAGGTGAAATCTTATTACACTCTTTTCAGACTGCACATTATCGGTTTGGATTCCAGGAGTGTTGATACCGCCATGTATCTTCCAGGGTCCAGGAGAGAGGGTGTGAGCCCTGATACTTCTATCCCCAAGTCTTTTAATTTTCCTCATTTGCTTTCAGTGGCACGTGTTGCTTGTCTTCTTCCCAAGATTTAAGTATCAAAGTTTATTTAAATGCCATGCTGCTGACCACAGTGAGGACCAGAGCCACTTTACAACACTAGCTTTTGTTTCTTTGTGACTCGTGAAAGTCCATTTGAACCGAAACGTTATTACAATAAAAGTCTGTCCTACGAAGTGTTGTTTCCTTCACCTTCCTCAGTTATATATGTAATTTTTCACCTTTCCAAGATCTATCCATCAATTTTAAGTATCTCGCAATCATAGTTTCCATTCATTTCCAAAGTTCGAAATTTGCATTCATGTATTACCGGACACATGCAGTGTCCAGAAATATCTAAAAAAATTCTCTCTCTGAAAAAGCATAGACCAAATTCTGGCAGAAAATTGTTAACCGAAATCAAAATTTTGTTCTTGGTGTTTTTGAAAAATGTGATGAGATCAGATTCTGGTGGTGATGGTGGTGAGAGTCTGGTGGTGATGGTGGTGATGGTGGTGAGAGTCTGGTGGTGATGGTGGTGAGAGTCTGGTGGTGAGAGTCTGGTGGTGATGGTGGTGAGAGTCTGGTGGTGAGAGTCTGGTGGTGATGGTGGTGAGAGTCTGGTGGTGAGAGTCTGGTGGTGATGGTGGTGAGAGTCTGGTGGTGATGGTGGTGAGAGTCTGGTGGTGAGAGTCTGGTGGTGATGGTGGTGAGAGTCTGGTGGTGAGAGTCTGGTGGTGATGGTGGTGAGAGTCTGGTGGTGATGGTGGTGAGAGTCTGGTGGTGAGAGTCTGGTGGTGATGGTGGTGAGAGTCTGGTGGTGATGGTGGTGAGAGTCTGGTGGTGATGGTGGTGAGAGTCTGGTGGTGAGAGTCTGGTGGTGATGGTGGTGAGAGTCTGGTGGTGAGAGTCTGGTGGTGATGGTGGTGAGAGTCTGGTGGTGATGGTGGTGAGAGTCTGGTGGTGATGGTGGTGAGAGTCTGGTGGTGATGGTGGTGAGAGTCTGGTGGTGATGGTGGTGAGAGTCTGGTGGTGATGGTGGTGAGAGTCTGGTGGTGATGGTGGTGAGAGTCTGGTGGTGATGGTGGTGAGAGTCTGGTGGTGATGGTGGTGAGAGTCTGGTGGTGATGGTGGTGAGAGTCTGGTGGTGATGGTGGTGAGAGTCTGGTGGTGAAAGTCTGGTGGTGATGGTGGTGAGAGTCTGGTGGTGATGGTGGTGAGAGTCTGGTGGTGATAGTGGTGAGAGTCTGGCGGTGATGGTGGTGAGAGTTTGGTGGTGAGAGTCTGGTGGTGAGAGTTTGGTGGTGTTGGTGGTGAGAGTCTGGTGGTGATGGTGGTGAGAGTCTGGTGGTGATGGTGGTGAGAGTCTGGTGGTGATGGTGGTGAGAGTCTGGTGGTGATGGTGGTGAGAGTCTGGTGGTGATGGTGGTGAGAGTCTGGTGGTGATGGTGGTGAGAGTCTGGTGGTGAGAGTCTGGTGGTGATGGTGGTGAGAGTCTGGTGGTGATAGTGGTGAGAGTCTGGTGGTGATAGTGGTGAGAGTCTGGCGGTGATGGTGGTGAGAGTTTGGTGGTGAGAGTCTGGTGGTGAGAGTTTGGTGGTGTTGGTGGTGAGAGTCTGGTAGTGATGGTGGTGAGAGTGTGGTGGTGATGGTAGTGAGAGTGGTGAGAGTCTGGTGGTGATGGTAGTGAGAGTCTGGTGGTGATGGTGGTGAGAGTCTGGTGGTGATGGTGGTGAGAGTCTGGTGGTGATGGTGGTGAGAGTCTGGCGGTGAGTCTGGTGGTGATGGTGGTGAGAGTCTGGTGGTGATAGTGGTGAGAGTCTGGTGGTGATAGTGGTGAGAGTTTGGTGGTGAGAGTCTGGTGGTGAGAGTTTGGTGGTGTTGGTGGTGAGAGTCTGGTAGTGATGGTGGTGAGAGTGTGGTGGTGATGGTAGTGAGAGTGGTGAGAGTCTGGTGGTGATGGTAGTGAGAGTCTGGTGGTGATGGTGGTGAGAGTCTGGTGGTGATGGTGGTGAGAGTCTGGTGGTGATGGTGGTGAGAGTCTGGTGGTGATGGTGGTGAGAGTCTGGTGGTGAGTCTGGTGGTGATGGTGGTGAGAGTCTGGTGGTGATAGTGGTGAGAGTCTGGTGGTGATAGTGGTGAGAGTCTGGCGGTGATGGTGGTGAGAGTTTGGTGGTGAGAGTCTGGTGGTGAGAGTTTGGTGGTGTTGGTGGTGAGAGTCTGGTGGTGATGGTGGTGAGAGTGTGGTGGTGATGGTAGTGAGAGTGGTGAGAGTCTGGTGGTGATGGTAGTGAGAGTCTGGTGGTGATGGTGGTGAGAGTCTGGTGGTGATGGTGGTGAGAATCTGGTGGTGATGATGGTGAGAGTCTAGTGAAGGGAGTCTGGTGGTGATTGTGGTGAGAGTCTGGTGGTGATGGTGGTGAGAATCTGGTGGTGATGGTGGTGAGAGTCTGGTGGTGATGATGGTGATTCTAGTGAAGAGAGTCTGGTGGTGATGGTGGTGCGAGTCTGGTGGTGATGGTGGTGAGAGCCTAGTGAAGAGAGTCTGGTGGTGATGGTGGTGAGAGTATGGTGGTGAGAGTATGGTGGTGAGAGTATGGTGGTGATGGTGGTGAGGGCCTAGTGAAGAGAGTCTGGTGGTGATGGTGGTGAGAGCCTAGTGAAGAGAGTCTGGTGGTGATGGTGGTGAGCGTATGGTGGTGATGGTGAGAGCCTGGTGGTGACAATCTGGTGGTGAGAGTTTGGTAGTGATGGTGGTGAGAGTCTAGTGGTGAGAGTCTGCTGGTGAAGGTGAGAGCTGGTAGTGGCGATAGCGAGAGTAGAGTGATGAACATAGTGCCGTCCTGCAGTCGACCTCGTGAGCCTGGCAGTCATTAGGTACCTGGATGCAAATTGAACAACGTATCTTGCCAGCAGTCAGAAAGCTGTAAAATTTAACTGACGTACTCCTGTGCCCTTCCGAAGGCAGACGAATAAAAAAATAATACAACAGTTAGATATTTTTCGTGCAGTATATAACTGAAGGAATGACTCCTTGATTTTCAATAAACCGCAAACAACAGGAGCCGCAGGTGAGAGTTAGTAAGAGAGTTGAGTATGCTAAGTGGAGAGTCATCACGAATTATAAACGAATTTTATGAATTCTGACTTCTGTATTCGTGAGGAGCAAGACTGTGCTGGGTCAGGTCTTGTGATTACGGCAAAGATGTTATAAGAAATATTTAATGTTAATTAAATAATCCACATCAACATGGATTATAGTAGTAGTCTCAATATTATTAGTGATATTTAAGGCTAATTAAATAATCCACATCAACATGGATTATTACAGCAGTAGTCGCAATAATATTATTAGGGATGGCAATAATAGTAAAAATAGTGGTAATAATAGTAATAATAGTAAAAATAGTGGTGATAATAGTAATAATAGTAATACAGAGCATCTGTAATATTCATTTTTACTTTTCTGTTACTTACACTATTATGATTATTCGATTTTTCGTTATGTTTAATGCTGTGATTAATAATCAGAATCACTGAGCACATTCTCCCATCCATCTTTGCTGTCTCATGTATTTATTATTGTTACCATGATTGTACTCTTCCCGTGTTTATTGTTACCATGATTGTACTCTTCCCGTGTTTATTGTTACCATCATTGTACTCTTCCCGTGTTTATTGTTACCATCATTGTACTCTTCCCGTGTTTATTGTTACCATCATTGTACTCTTCCCGTGTTTATTGTTACCATCATTGTACTCTTCCCGTGTTTGTTACCATCATTGTACTCTTCCCGTGTTTATTGTTACCATGATTGTACTCTTCCCGTGTTTATTGTTACCATCATTGTACTCTTCCCGTGTTTATTGTTACCATCATTGTACTCTTCCCGTGTTTATTGTTACCATCATTGTACTCTTCCCGTGTTTATTACCATCATTGTACTCTTCCCGTGTTTATTGTTACCATCATTGTACTCTTCCCGTGTTTATTGTTACCATCATTGTACTCTTCCCGTGTTTATTGTTACCATCATTGTACTCTTCCCGTGTTTATTGTTACCATCATTGTACTCTTCCCGTGTTTATTGTTACCATCATTGTACTCTTCCCGTGTTTGTTACCATCATTGTACTCTTCCCGTGTTTATTGTTACCATCATTGTACTCTTCCCGTGTTTATTACCATCATTGTACTCTTCCCGTGTTTATTGTTACCATCATTGTACTCTTCCCGTGTTTATTGTTACCATCATTGTACTCTTCCCGTGTTTATTGTTACCATCATTGTACTCTTCCCGTGTTTGTTACCATCATTGTACTCTTCCCGTGTTTATTGTTACCATCATTGTACTCTTCCCGTGTTTATTGTTACCATCATTGTACTCTTCCCGTGTTTATTGTTACCATCATTGTACTCTTCCCGTGTTTATTGTTACCATCATTGTACTCTTCCCGTGTTTATTGTTACCATCATTGTACTCTTCCCGTGTTTGTTACCATCATTGTACTCTTCCCGTGTTTATTGTTACCATCATTGTACTCTTCCCGTGTTTATTGTTACCATCATTGTACTCTTCCCGTGTTTATTACCATCATTGTACTCTTCCCGTGTTTATTGTTACCATCATTGTACTCTTCCCGTGTTTATTGTTACCATCATTGTACTCTTCCCGTGTTTATTGTTACCATCATTGTACTCTTCCCGTGTTTATTGTTACCATCATTGTACTCTTCCCGTGTTTATTGTTAATATCATTGTACTCTTCCCGTGTTTATTGTTAATATCATTGTACTCTTCCCGTGTTTATTACCATCATTGTACTCTTCCTGTGTTTATTGTTACCATCATTGTATTCTTCCTGTGTTTATTGTTAATATCATTGTACTCTTCCCGTGTTTATGCATAATAAATGAGACTGCATCCAGAGAAAGTTGTAGTGTTCACTTATGTTCTGACACTGAGGTTATAACTCCCTCACCTTGTCTCACACTGAGGTTATAACTCCCTCACCTTGTCTCACACTGAGGTTAGAGCTCCTTCACCTTGTCTCACACTGAGGTTATAACTCCCTCACCTTGTCTCACACTGAGGTTAGAGCTCCTTCACCTTGTCTCACACTGAGGTTAGAGCTCCCTCACCTTGTCTCACAGTGAGGTTATAACTCCCTCACCTTGTCTCACACTGAGGTTAGAGCTCCATCACCTTGTCTCAAACTGAGGTTATAACTCCCTCACCTTGTCTCACACTGAGGTTACAGCTCCCTCACCTTGCCTCACACTGAGGTTAGAGCTCCCTCACCTTGTCTCACACTGAGGTTATAACTCCCTCACCTTGTCTCACACTGAGGTTACCTTCTCTTACACTGAGGTTAGAGCTCCCTCACCTCTCAAACTGAGGTTAGAGCTCCCTCGCCTTGTCTCACACTGAGGTTAGAGCTCCCTCATCTTGTCTCACACTGAGATTAGAGCTCCATCACCTCATCTCACACTGAGGTTAGAGCTCCCTCACCTCATCTCAAACTGAGGTTAGAGCTCCCTCACCTACTCTCGCACTGAGATTAGAGCACCCTCACCTTTTCTCAATGAGGTTAGAGCTCCATCACCTTTTCTCAATAAGGTTAGAGCTCTCACAGTGAGGCAAGAGTTACCTCACCTCTCACAGAGACAAGATTTATCTCACCTTCTCTCACTCTTGCATAAACAAACATCCGTTAGAGGCATTCCAGCTTCCTTTGCGACCCACCATGACCCAAGTCTTCAACCTCGCGGGGTCAGACTGGGCGGTGTTTCTATAATATCACTCTGGAAAGGTCAGGCGAAGAGTGTTCACGCATCACGTGTACATATGCCGCCGTTGCCCTCGCCTGCAGAGGGGTGGTGGACTCCATTACCTGTGCAACCTTTGCAGTAGTACACTCCTCCACAGGGCACGTAGCAATTATTATAATTTTCTGAAGAAATTTTCAGGCAAATATTTTCGGTCTGTCTAAGACCACTCTCTAGTATAATTTGAGAGAAAAATTGTGGAGAAAATCCGAAGGAAAGATCGGTGAAAGTCAGAAAACAGGCCATGGGGTGATAGTAAATGCAGAGTTGAAAAGACATGATCAACAAGTACAAGATACTCAGGAGATAGCAGCATCTACACACGTGAAGAGACATGATCACCACATACAAGATACTCAGGGATCAACAGTAATTGCATACTGCAATAATCATGGTACTTTGGGTTGATCAAGTCCACTTTAATACCCATCAACCACACTCTTGTATCACAGCCTCTTCTGTGATACTGTGGTTGCTTGACTCTCCTACAATATCATCAAAGGAGGTAGTAAGGTGACCTGACCTTGGCCGTCTCATCCCCCACAACCTTGACCTTTCTTTCGACTTTCACCCGTGCCTCCTCACTCGCCAATTAATAGTGATCTAAGATGCACCCACGCCCGTCCTATTTTCATTTTCAATGTGTGGATTTATGATATATGATAAATAGGTAGACAGTCTAATTATTTTAAAATTGGTGACTGGGCAACGACGGTCTACACTCATAGATGAGAAAAGCATCAATGTAAATTACTCAGATTTTCTCCACGTATTTGTTCTGTAACTGATAGTTCTCGCAACACACATTATTATTATTATTATTATTATTATTATTATTATTAAATTCATATGGAAGCGCTAAACCCGTAACTGTCATTAAGCGCCTGGAGAATGGGAGGCAATCAGGTTCGATCCAAGGAGGGGAAAGGGAGCTGTCAGTTCCTTGAATCAATAGACTTTTGGAAGGTAAGAACTTTTACTAGGAGTGTTGATCACGAGGGTGGCAACCCGAATTGTGTAGATGGTGCCAGTGGTGAGAGGAGTCAGCCTGTGGTGCAAGTGATTCCAGAGCATAAGAGTGAGGTCAACTACTTACTCGTTCCCTTGCAGAGTAGGAAGGACCCCATTGTATTTCCTCACTTCCATTTATCTTGGGGATACTTGCATTGGATCTGTTTCCTTTTTCTTGGCCTCTCATCTTTTACCTGCACACAGTCATACGTGAAACACGTGTATATATATATATATATATATATATATATATATATATATATATATATATATATATATATATATATATATATATATAGATATATATATATGTCGTGCCGAATATATAAAATTAAAATTACGTCCTTTCCGAAATTTTCTCTTATACGTTTAAAGATATATTTTTTTCATTAATGTTAATGTAAAAAATTTTAATTTTGCACCAAAAGAATCTTAGAAAACTTACCTAACCTTATTATAACAAGCTCAATTTATTTTAGCCTAACCCAACTAAATATATTTTAGATTTGTTTACAGTAATTTAATACTAAACAAACACAGTGAAATATATTTTTTTTCGTTAGGTTCAGAATGATTTTGGCGGAATTATTGCATACACAAATTTTCACTTGTCCTATATGGCAAGATGAGCGTTGCTATTTAAGCCAAGATCGCAAGTTCTGCCTATTCGGCACGACATTATATATATATATATATATATATATATATATATATATATATATATATATATATATGCAAAACAACCACTCTGAAAGAATAGAGAAATTCCAAGCGCTTTCGTGACTACTCACATTATCATAGTTCCTTGATAATGTGAGTAGTCACTAAAGCGCTTGGAATTTCTCTATTCTTTCAGAGTGGTTGTTTTGCATATTCTGAAATCACCTGTTTACTGTGATCTTATTGCATATATATATATATGTACATATATATGTATATATATGTATATGTATATATATGTATATATATATATATATATATATATATGTCGTGCCGAATATGTAAAACTGGTCAATTAGCAAGAACTCATTTAAAATTAAGTTCTTTCTAAAATTTTCTCTTATACGTTTAAAGATATATTTTTTTCATTAATGTTGATGTAAAAAAATATAATTTTGCACCAAAAGGAACTTAGAAAACTTACCTAACCTTATTATAACAAAAAACAATTTATTTTAGCCTAACCCAACTAAATATATTTTAATTTGTTTACAATAATTTAATACTAAGCAAACACAGTGAAATATATTTTTTTCGTCAGGTTCAGAATGATTTTGGCGAAATTATTGCATACACAAATTTTCACTTGTCCTATATGGCAAGATGAGCGTTGGTATTTAAGCCAAGATCGCAAGCTCTGCATATTCGGCACGACATATATATATATATATATATATATATATATATATATATATATATATATATATATATATATATATATATATATATATATATATATATATATATTCAATAACACAGCTATTAGGTAAGACACATATGCAACAGTTAGACAACTTTATTCCGAAACGTTTCGGAATAAAGTTGTCTAACTGTTGCATATGTGTCTTACCTAACAACCTGTCGGTATTGTATACCATTTTGATGTTCAACACAGCTATTAGCCAAGGACTCGAACCCTATGTGGTTTTGGCCTTCCTCATGGTGAGTGAAAATCACATGACTCTTTAACCTCCAGGACCACCAAACCCTACAAGAATCAAGCACCCAGCAGAGCTAAGTGTTTTACCTTGATCCGAGGACATACTTTGGTGTGGGTGCCTCTGACCTAATTTCATTCTACTCCCCGTTTGGTGTACTAGCCTCCGCGAGCAGTATTTATATTATTGTAACCACAAACGAGCGGTATTTAATAACAACACTGCGACTAGCCATGGACTCGAACCCATGTCGTTTTGGCCAGCCTCATAGTGAGCAAAAATCACATGACGCTCTAACCCACAGGACTTGGGGTCCGAGTCCTTGGCTAATCGCAGTGTTGTTATTGATTAAATATCACTAGTTCGTGGTTACAATAATAATTATAATATATATATATATATATATATATATATATATATATATATATATATATATATATATATATATATATATGTCGTGCCGAATACGTATTAGTGGTCAATTAGCAAGTAATCATTTAAAATTAAGTCCTTTCAAAAAAATTTTCTCATGAGTTTAAAGACATATCTTTTTCATTTATGTTAATGTAAAAATTAATAATTTTGTAAGAAGAGAACCTTTGAAAACTTACCTAACCTTATTATAACAAGCGCAATTTAATTTAGCCTAATCCAGTTAAATATATTTTTTTCGTTAGGTTCAGAATGATTTTTGCGAAATTATTGCATACAGAAATTTTTGCTTACCTTATTCGGCAAGAAGAGCATTGTTATTAAAGCCAAAATCGCAAGTTTTACTTATTCGACACGACATTATATATATTTATATATATTTATATGTATATATATATATATATAGATATATATATATATATATATATATAAAACTGGGTTGCTTAAATGTGCGTGGATGTAGTGCGGATGACAAGAAACAGATGATTGCTGATGTTATGAATGAAAAGAAGTTGGATGTCCTGGCCCTAAGCGAAACAAAGCTGAAGGGGGTAGGAGAGTTTCAGTGGGGGGAAATAAATGGGATTAAATCTGGAGTATCTGAGAGAGTTAGAGCAAAGGAAGGGGTAGCAGTAATGTTAAATGATCAGTTATGGAAGGAGAAAAGAGAATATGAATGTGTAAATTCAAGAATTATGTGGATTAAAGTAAAGGTTGGATGCGAGAAGTGGGTCATAATAAGCGTGTATGCACCTGGAGAAGAGAGGAATGCAGAGGAGAGAGAGAGATTTTGGGAGATGTTAAGTGAATGTATAGGAGCCTTTGAACCAAGTGAGAGAGTAATTGTGGTAGGGGACTTGAATGCTAAAGTAGGAGAAACTTTTAGAGAGGGTGTGGTAGGTAAGTTTGGGGTGCCAGGTGTAAATGATAATGGGAGCCCTTTGATTGAACTTTGTATAGAAAGGGGTTTAGTTATAGGTAATACATATTTTAAGAAAAAGAGGATAAATAAGTATACACGATATGATGTAGGGCGAAATGACAGTAGTTTGTTGGATTATGTATTGGTAGATAAAAGACTGTTGAGTAGACTTCAGGATGTACATGTTTATAGAGGGGCCACAGATATATCAGATCACTTTCTAGTTGTAGCTACACTGAGAGTAAAAGGTAGATGGGATACAAGGAGAATAGAAGCATCAGGGAAGAGAGAGGTGAAGGTTTATAAACTAAAAGAGGAGGCAGTTAGGGTAAGATATAAACAGCTATTGGAGGATAGATGGGCTAATGAGAGCATAGGCAATGGGGTCGAAGAGGTATGGGGTAGGTTTAAAAATGTAGTGTTAGAGTGTTCAGCAGAAGTTTGTGGTTACAGGAAAGTGGGTGCAGGAGGGAAGAGGAGCGATTGGTGGAATGATGATGTAAAGAGAGTAGTAAGGGAGAAAAAGTTAGCATATGAGAAGTTTTTACAAAGTAGAAGTGATGCAAGGAGGGAAGAGTATATGGAGAAAAAGAGAGAGGTTAAGAGAGTGGTGAAGCAATGTAAAAAGAGAGCAAATGAGAGAGTGGGTGAGATGTTATCAACAAATTTTGTTGAAAATAAGAAAAAGTTTTGGAGTGAGATTAACAAGTTAAGAAAGCCTAGAGAACAAATTGATTTGTCAGTTAAAAATAGGAGAGGAGAGTTATTAAATGGAGAGTTAGAGGTATTGGGAAGATGGAAGGAATATTTTGAGGAATTGTTAAATGTTGATGAAGATAGTGAAGCTGTGATTTCGTGTATAGGGCAAGGAGGAATAACATCTTGTAGGAGTGAGGAAGAGCCAGTTGTGAGTGTGGGGGAAGTTCGTGAGGCAGTAGGTAAAATGAAAGGGGGTAAGGCAGCCGGGATTGATGGGATAAAGATAGAAATGTTAAAAGCAGGTGGGGATATAGTTTTGGAGTGGTTGGTGCAATTATTTAATAAATGTATGGAAGAGGGTAAGGTACCTAGGGATTGGCAGAGAGCATGCATAGTTCCTTTGTATAAAGGCAAAGGGGATAAAAGAGAGTGCAAAAATTATAGGGGGATAAGTCTGTTGAGTGTACCTGGTAAAGTGTATGGTAGAGTTATAATTGAAAGAATTAAGAGTAAGACGGAGAATAGGATAGCAGATGAACAAGGAGGCTTTAGGAAAGGTAGGGGGTGTGTGGACCAGGTGTTTACAGTGAAACATATAAGTGAACAGTATTTAGATAAGGCTAAAGAGGTCTTTGTGGCATTTATGGATTTGGAAAAGGCGTATGACAGGGTGGATAGGGGGGCAATGTGGCAGATGTTGCAAGTGTATGGTGTAGGAGGTAGGTTACTGAAAGCAGTGAAGAGTTTTTACGAGGATAGTGAGGCTCAAGTTAGAGTATGTAGGAAAGAGGGAAATTTTTTCCCAGTAAAAGTAGGCCTTAGACAAGGATGTGTGATGTCACCGTGGTTGTTTAATATATTTATAGATGGGGTTGTAAGAGAAGTAAATGCGAGGGTCTTGGCAAGAGGCGTGGAGTTAAAAGATAAAGAATCACACACAAAGTGGGAGTTGTCACAGCTGCTCTTTGCTGATGACACTGTGCTCTTGGGAGATTCTGAAGAGAAGTTGCAGAGATTGGTGGATGAATTTGGTAGGGTGTGCAAAAGAAGAAAATTAAAGGTGAATACAGGAAAGAGTAAGGTTATGAGGATAACAAAAAGATTAGGTGATGAAAGATTGAATATCAGATTGGAGGGAGAGAGTATGGAGGAGGTGAACGTATTCAGATATTTGGGAGTGGACGTGTCAGCGGATGGGTCTATGAAAGATGAGGTGAATCATAGAATTGATGAGGGAAAAAGAGTGAGTGGTGCACTTAGGAGTCTGTGGAGACAAAGAACTTTGTCCTTGGAGGCAAAGAGGGGAATGTATGAGAGTATAGTTTTACCAACGCTCTTATATGGGTGTGAAGCGTGGGTGATGAATGTTGCAGCGAGGAGAAGGCTGGAGGCAGTGGAGATGTCATGTCTGAGGGCAATGTGTGGTGTGAATATAATGCAGAGAATTCGTAGTTTGGAAGTTAGGAGGAGGTGCGGGATTACCAAAACTGTTGTCCAGAAGGCTGAGGAAGGGTTGTTGAGGTGGTTCGGACATGTAGAGAGAATGGAGCGAAACAGAATGACTTCAAGAGTGTATCAGTCTGTAGTGGAAGGAAGGCGGGGTAGGGGTCGGCCTAGGAAGGGTTGGAGGGAGGGGGTAAAGGAGGTTTTGTGTGCGAGGGGCTTGGACTTCCAGCAGGCATGCGTGAGCGTGTTTGATAGGAGTGAATGGAGACAAATGGTTTTTAATACTTGACGTGCTGTTGGAGTGTGAGCAAAGTAACATTTATGAAGGAATTCAGGGAAACCGGCAGGCCGGACTTGAGTTCTGGAGATGGGAAGTACAGTGCCTGCACTCTGAAGGAGGGGTGTTAATGTTGCAGTTTAAAAACTGTAGTGTAAAGCACCCTTCTGGCAAGACAGTGATGGAGTGAATGATGGTGAAAGTTTTTCTTTTTCGGGCCACCCTGCCTTGGTGGGAATCGGCCGGTGTGATAATAAATAAAATATATATATATATATATATATATATATATATATATATATATATATATATATATATAATGTTGTGCCGAATAGACAGAGCTTGCGATCTGAGCTTAAATAGCAACGCTCATAATGCCATATAGGACAAGTGAAAATTTGTGTATGCAATAATTTCGCCAAAATCATTCTGAACAAAACGAAAAAAAATATATTTGACTGTTTGTTTAGTATTAAATTATTGTAAACAAATCTAAAATGTATTTAGTTGGGTTACGCTAAAATAAATTCTTCTTTTTATAATAAGGTTAGGTAAGTTTTCTAAGATTCTTTTGGAGCAAAATTAAAAATCTTTACATTAACAATAGTGAAAAAAAATATATCTTTAAAAGTATAAGATAAAATTTTAGAAAGGGCTTAATTTTAAATGAGTTCTTGCTAATTGACCAGTTTTACATATTCGGCACGACATATATATATATATATATATATATATTATAGGTAGTAGGTTGGTAGACAGCAACCGCCCAGGGAGGTACTACCGTCCTGCCAAGTGAGTGTAAAACGAAAGCCTGTAATTGTTTTACATGATGGTAGGATTGCTGGTGTCTTTTGTCTGTCTCATAAATATGCAAGATTACAGGTAAGTCTTGCTACTTCTACTTACACTTAGGTCACACTACACATGTACAAGCATATATATACACACCCCTCTGGGTTTTCTTCTATTTTCTTTCTAATTCTTATTCTTGTTTATTTCCTCTTATCTCCATGGGGAAGTGGAACAGAATTCTTCCTCCGTAAGCTATGCGTGTTGTAAGAGGCGACTAAAATGCCGGGAGCAAGGGGCTAGTAACCCCTTCTCCTGTATATATTACTAAATGTGAAAGGAGAAACTTTTGTTTTTCCTTTTGGGCCACCCTGCCTTGGTGGGATACGGCCGATGTGTTGAAAGAAAGAAGAAAGATATATATATATATATATATAAAGAATATAAAATATATATATATAAATATATATATATATATATATATATATATATATATATATATATATATATATATAATATATATATATATATAATATATATATATATATAATATATATATATATATTATATATATATATATATATATATATATTGTAAACATCGCCACAAAATATCCAATAACACAAATGTTGATTAAAAATGAAACGAAGATAGGACTGATAGAAATTGACTTAGAAATTGTGGCGACGGTAGAAGTTGAGGTGGGTACTGGTAGATGTGATGGTGGTAGTGGATTAACTGGTGGTTGTGGTCGAGTTAGTGGTGGTAGTAGTGATGGGTGTGGTGGTAGTAGTTGTGATGGGTGTGGTGGTAATGGTGGTGATGGCTCTGGAGGCGGTAGTAATGACAGTGCTGGTAGAGACAATAATAGTGGTAGTGGTGCTAATAGTGGTAAAAGTAATGGTGGCAGTTGTGGTGTTGGGGGTATTGGTGGTGGTGGTGGTGGTATTAGTGGTAGTGGTGGTGGTGGTATTAGTGGTAGTGGTGATAGCGAGCTGGGGTAGCTTAATATGAATTGGGGTCAGAGGCAAGATGGTGCAGGTACGACGAGGCGGGTTTATGAAGGCAAGCAATAATACCACAGGGTAGCAAGCACTTTCATTCATGGCCACAGTGTTTATGCTGCTGCTCGGAGTCTCTTCTGAGTATCCCACTAGCCTCCTCAAGTGCACACCTATATACATTATTTCCTCTGGCCTCAAGTACACTCCTCTATACATTATTTCCTCTGGACTCCTCAAGTACATGCCTCTATACCTTACTACAACTTGCTTCAAGTGCATCCCTCACTACCTTATTTGTTGTGTGAGGAAGAAATATGAATATTAGTGTGACCTTCCTCTCCCGAGTTCTTGTTATTGTCTGAGTTACATATTGCCCGGAGAAGCAACAGAGAAACTTTGTTTAAAGAGATGATACTTGAAAGGTTTTAGCTTCAGGTTATGCTGCTTAAGCCTGCTGAGAACCATTTTTAACCTTTTCAACTAGATGTCTAAAGCCATCGAGTATATCAGGTCATCCAGATATACCATTGGCATTGAAAGTATCTTCATTATTCACTGGAAAGATCTTAGTACATTGCAAAAGCCAATGGGCATTTGTTTTATATTCCATGTGAGCAAAATGCGGATGGCGGAAAGATGCATCTGCTTTTGATATTATCCAACTGCAGAGAAAAAATATCCATTCGTGTGGCCTTCTTTGGTACAGCTTTGTAGATCCATTGTTCTTCATGAGACCCACAAAAAGGGTAATGTAAGGGCTAGCACCGTCCTGGGACACTGACCTAAGGAGGCCTGGTCACAGACCGGGCCGCGGGGGCGTTGACCCCCGAGTATCCACTTCATGAGACCCACAAAAAGGGTAATGTAAGGGCTAGCACCGTCCTGAGTATCACTTCGTTCAAACAATTTCTCTAGATGGCACTTGAACTCCTGAGTTTGGTTAGATGGCACTCGGCGGAAAGACTCCCTAAATGGTGCCTGCCCTGTACGGGAATAGCGTGCTGAATTATCTCCTTGCAGGCCAGCTCGCTTTTCATCCTCTGAAACGAATAATGCTTGATACATTTGCAGGGGGTTCCTCAGTTTGTCTATATGTACCGACGCAATACGAAAATATGAAAATCCTAGTCACTTGGCATGCCTTCCTTGATATCATTTCACTCCCTTATCTTGAAAGGCATTAGCCAGATAGTATTGATACTCCTAGGCCAGTGAGTGGCTCTACCATTCTATTCTTTCTTGAGCCATATTTCAAGGGCAGAATCAGAGCATTTGCAATGGGACACAACTTGGTCTTTTAAACAAATATGTGTAATCGATGCCGGCTAGATGCCAGTATGTGAGAACACTTATATGCATTTCCCAATTAATTACTAGCTAAGTATCTGCAAAACACTCCACACTGAAACACTGTCGGCAGGTTGTGTACATCCAGGACTCTTATCTTCCAGTAAGAATTCACCAGTGACCAATGTTTGCCTGCGATACAATGATCTTCATATTTTTGTACAGTACTTGTAAGGATAGCCGGTTTAGGTTACAATATATATATATATATATATATATATATATATATATATATATATATATATATATATATATATATATCGTGCCGAATAAGTAAAACTTGCTATTTTGGCTTATATAGCAACGCAGTTCTTGCCGAATAGGGCAAGCGAAAATTTTGTGTATGAAATAATTTCGCAAAAATCATTCTGAATCTAACGAGAAAAATATATTTCATTGTGCTTGTTTATTAATAAATTATTGCAAACTTATCTAAAATATATTTAGTTAGATTAGGCTAAATTAAATTGCGCTTCTTATAAGGTTAGGTAAGATTCCCAAGATTCTTTTGGTACAAAATCATTAATTTTTATATTAACATAAATGAAAAATATAACTTTAAAAGTATAAGAGAAATTTTTAGAAAGGACTGAATTTTAAATGAATTCTTGCTTATTGACCAATTTTACCTATTCAGCACGACATATAACAAGTGCATGTAACAAGTGCAGTGTTGTACCACTGATCCACGAGGCTTACAACAGGAAGATCTACAAGTACGTAGTACTTCTCTGACTTTTCTCCATCAGCGGCACCAATTGTGACTCTACTGCCTCATCCTATAGTACCAGAAGCTTTCATGGTACATCTACTCTTATACCCCTCAAAGCTCTTTAAATCATTCTTCCTGGCCCCGCCTCTTCACTTGTCGCTACTAGGTCCACTCTCTCCCTGTTCCAAGAACCTTATCGTACCTCATCTTAGAGCTATGTATTGATCCTGCTTCCACTACTTCACTCTCCAGACTGTTCCGCATACTGACAACTCTAAGGCTGAAGAAATGCTTCCTAACATCACTGACTCGTGTGAGTTGTGTGTCCGTGCTCGCGCGCGCGCTACTGTAAGTTTTGTTGTCAAACGATTAGAGATAAAATTGCCTATGTGTCACCGTGATGACGGACGAACACACACACAGCCTATCACTAGCTCAACTTTCTTAACCTGACCTCTTTCTTACTGATAGGTTATCTGGCGAATATATAAAAAATATATAGTACTTACAAAGATTTTTGCGAAAGTTCACACACATATAGTCTATATTCATTAAAATCTGATCCACAGTTAGAACAAGTTATTAAATTATGTTTATAGCTTAATTCTTAATTCTGAGGGTGTAACGTCTCTATGACCAGTTTTTGTGTACTGGATGAGGGTGGGGGAGGGTACACGGGTGGGGGAGGGTACACGGGTGGGGGAGGGTACACGGGTGGGAGTAACGTCGTCATCTTTAATTTCATCTAGCTTTGGTGCCACTTTTTCCCCGATTCTACTCAAGGGCGTCTTCGCTGACCCAGCAACCCACTGGTGTATCCTCACTGGTAGTGCATGTCCTCTTGTTCAGCACGTGTCCTCTTGTTCAGCATCGTGTCCTCTTGTCCAGTATCGTGTCCTCTTGTTCAGCATCGTGTCCTCTTGTTCAGCATCGTGTCCTCTTGTCCAGCATCGTGTCCTCTTGTCCAGTATCGTGTCCTCTTGTTCAGCATCGTGTCCTCTTGTTCAGCATCGTGTCCTCTTGTCCAGCATCGTGTCCTCTTGTTCAGCATCGTGTCCTCTTGTTCAGCATCGTGTCCTCTTGTTCAGCCAGTCTCCAGTTTTTGGAATGCTTTAGTTTTGTCTTGTGTTTGCAGGTGTATCCTCGTCTCTAGGGCATTTTACTCTGCACTAACGAGTGTTTCCTGTCTTCCGGAGTTCATTCCCTTAACTGTATATTCCATACTCGTACGAACTTTAATGACTTAAGAACTTCTAATTCTAATTATTCTATTGTGAACCCAAGCTCTTACTTTGTTTATATGCGTTGTAGGATCTGTGAAGCCTACGAATTCGTTAATACCTTCCATTTTAATCAATAAAAAGAATTCTAATCTTTAAAGAGTCATTCTTATTTTGTTGGAGCTCATTATAAAGCCACGAGTGTGCCCCTCGTCTTCACTAATACTATAAAGGAGAAAATCGTGTTTCATATTTTGATGCTGTTTCTTTTTTTCCAACTCATAGATTGTTATTGTGAATATAAATAGAAAGCACGTCTGTCTCGGGCTCAGCAAACGGAGGATCAAGCCACCACCACGTCTTGTGTTGAATAGCCAACATGGGTTCACCGTTTAACATGGATTCTTATTGTTATAGTTCAACCCATAGTCTTCTGTCACATTTCATCGTCGTAGAATACCCTATCCGCTATGTGCCTCCTCCCTGTCTTCCCAACAGAACGCACTAGTCTGATCGTTACCAGCGGCTGGTGAGCCTGGCCTGGGTGGGACCCAACTCTGCGATATCAGTTTCAGAGCGGCGCCCATTATGGAAGGAAGGGATAGTGTTCCCGACTGTAACCTGTATACACTCACTACACATTTATTTTTGCATCTCGCCTATACAACACTTTCGATTGTCAAGGAGTGTCTCCTTGAGAATTAAAGCAAGAAGAATGTTTTGTAACGAGCCATTTGGAGAATTTTCAATCCATATATATGAGTAATTATTGATTCTAATCCGACCATGAGGTGTTCCGAAGCTGGTAAATAGCAGAAAAATTAAATGTTGATACTAAGCTGCAATTCTCACACTAGTTAATTCGGTGCTTGTACGGCAGAAAAAATAGTCCTCAATGGACGATTTGTTACTCTTACCCTTAAAATCAATCAAATACCTAAATATTGTTTTAAATTTGCTACCGTTTACCTGCGCCACAACATTATTGGCTGCCGCTTCAAGTGAATGAAAAGTCAGAAGCAATTAAGGTTAGGGATAAATGGTTATAAATATATCGCTTCAAACTTTTGCAACAAATTTATATTATAATGGAAGAGTATATATAAATTCTGCAGTTTTTGTTATTACAAATTAATGAGCAATGCAATAACCTCGGAGACAAGAATACTAATCTCAATAGACGCAAAAGGCATCAGGAATAATAAGGAACATTACGTCAAAGGAAATTAATTGTATATAAATTTACTGTATATAGTTCATCTTCAATATTTACTACTCCTGCCAAATTTAGCGACGCCACTGTTACAAAAAAAAAAAAAAGATTTAGAATAGACTGATCAACAAAAATATCGAATTACCTCAAAAAGTTTTGCTAAACTGATTTGAAATTTAAGGATCTTCTATTTTCCTTCTAAACATAATTAACAAGGAATTTCTTCAGTAACTGAAAATGAATTTGTAAACAAATAGATGTGCTTCCCCTTTCTTCGTGATCCGAGAAAGGTATCCCTCGGATACCACAAACCCAGCCCATTCTACTTTGGTGTACTCAATAAATATGATACTGTTTCTAGGGCTGAAGATTTGAAGCCAGTAACAAGAAGCATTCACAGATTGTCTCAGATATTTCGAGTCCTTTAATATGCAGGGAAATTGGCGCCTATGCATCTCAGAAGTTATTCTAAGCTTCCACTAAGAATTATCAGCTTTGAAAGCTTGAAGCAAATCAGTAACATCCTCTAGCTATCACAGAGACCAATGATTCTCAAAACTCACCGGTACTTACTTGCACCTACTCAGCCTAATATTAATCTTCTCTAATATAAAACTTCTCTAAGTTTAGTACATCCTAATTCAAGGTCAGAAGACAATCAGAAAATGCATTCGCCAGTTTTTGTTTGAAAACTAATTTAAAAAAAATGGCAGACAGTCTTACACAACTCAGAAAGAAGTTCTTTAAGAAATACCAACATTTAGAGTTAGAAGCCGATCAGACGAGCATTCTCCAGTTGTCATCGGAACCCAACGATTCCAAATTTATGAACTATGTTAGGAAATTTGAAAATTTTGATCTAAAAAGTCTAAAGTTACTGAGTAATATCTTGTATGTAAGATACATCAGCCAGTAAAGACTGTACATGTACAGAGGAAGCATAATCAAGATATTTAATGGAAAAAATGCTGCACTGATTAAAAAATAATGATGATTAAGACGTGTATGTAACAGTTGGGTATCTCTATTTTGGAAACGTTTCGCCTACGCGGTAGCCATCATCAGTCAAATTCAGACGAGAATGTATTGAGCACGAGTAGTGGCGAGGTAAAGATGATGTCATCAGTTCAACAACCTTGGAGAGAGAGCTTGAGGTGGTCAGTCCCTCAGCTTGGAGAAGAGATCAGCTCCATGGTCTAGAACGATATGATGCTGAAGCATGGACATGGAGTCTTAAATACTGTCGAAAGTAAGGTGGAAGATGTACAAGACATTGGTAATCTGGCCCCTGCACACTCCAATAAAACTCCCGACTTTTCCTGAGTAAGGAACACTGGTGCTGAAAGTTTGAAGCCGACCAAAAGAACCTTTCTTAAGTTATTGAAATTAAAGGAAACCCAGGAATGATTTATATAAAACTAACGAATTGCATAGGATCATGGCAGTAATTGTAAGAACCTAATCCTAGTTACAGTACTCCAGTGTTGAAAATTTGAAGCCGATCGAATGAGACATTCTCAAGCTATAAATGAAAATCATGGAGGAAGGAAGAGTTCAAATAACCACTTGAAGATGTCCGTTCTGGATTACCTAGTAAATAAGTAAATATTTTGTGGTATAAACCTACTTTCATAAAAAAGGGAGAAAAGTAAGCTAAAATGTGGTTTTCTTCTTAGGGTCCTCAGAGTGTGACGGGAGTGGCTACGTATGTATTGCCAAGTGAAGTCACCTCTGAGATGAAGTCATATCACTGTCTTAAAGTAGGATCGAGTTATCAGCTGCTGCGTCGCGTCATCACTCACCGGATTTGGTATCTACTGTTTACGGATGTGAATCCAAGAAAACAAATACACGAGAAGACTGGTTGAAGCTACATGATTTGGACACACTGCAGGACTGGTCGGACAAGTGGATACTGAACTTTCCCTGTCAGTAGCGAGGCTGCGAAAATGGAAAAATGAGAAAGACCATCAAGCATAACGGAGGAGCACATATATCTCTTTAATAATTGCAAGGTACCATCCACAGGACAGATAACTGTAAAGCATTCACTGTCGTCTGTCCTGACGATGTTAAAGCATCTAGGCTCATGGACAAGTCTGCTGTCAACACCCTACAAGACTCTTCCTTTCTTTTTTCTTCTCTGCAAAGCTGACCAAGAACTTCGTTTTAAGAGTGATATTTTATTTTGCTGTCGGCTTAGATAGCTCAGAAACTAACGCACGTAAACGATTTATGACTCGAATAGAGTATTCTGAGAACAGGTTGTATCATTTTAAGGTATTCCCGTAAGAGAGATGCGGTGGCGTATGTCTTACATAGCGAGGCAACTGCCTCTATCAAAGAGCATTAGTATGAACCTTTGTCAATGAATAAACAGTAAGGTGAACTGGAGGAGGGGGGGACACACGAACCGTTTCCCCCACCCTCCTGAAAGAGAAGGCTCCCGGGGTGAGCATTGTTCCAAGCATTTCATCTGAGACAGATATCACCCGAATATCCGCTACAGCATACTTGATACTGGTATATTTAAGGCTAGTTTTCGGAAACAAGGAAGCAGTCACGACCTCATACACGGCATATGTCAGGCCCATCTTGAAGCATGCAGCACCAGTATGTTAGCTCGAGTGGTGACGTGTACTTAGCTCTGTGAAGACCTGTTTGTGTGCTCTCTGTGAATCTGAACCAGGATGCCCTCTCTTGAGCAGCTTTACCAGCAGCTGAGAGAAGAACTCAGAGTTGCTAAACTGGAGATACGGCGATTAACGGAGGAGAACAAGAGGATTCGTAGTAGTCCACCTGTTGTGAGTCCCCAGGTTAAGAGGGGAGCTTGGTCAGTGGCCGGGCAACATGGAACCAAGCTGAAGATTAAGAAAACGGTTGGAGAGGCAGAAACAACGAGAAACCAGAAGACTGCCGTGGAAACTTCCAACTCATTCTCGGTGCTACCTGACGAATGTGAGTGTTCTACTGGGAATGCCACAACGAGCACCAAGGAAGCATTGGCAGACGTGAGTGAGACATCCCTAGAAACCCCAACGAAGACCATCGAGAACGTCATGACGAATTCTACAAGTGGTGTAATACTCGGAGCATCACTACGGACGACGCCAAGGAAGGTAAAAACATTGTTGTTGTTGGGGATAGCCAGATTAGGTACATGGATAGGGCATTCTGTTTGAAGGATAGGAGTAGGAGGCAGAGAGTATGTTTTCCTGGGGCTGGGATGAAGGATATTGTTAGCCGTCTGGATGACATCATGAGAGGTAATGGGAGCAATCCTATTATCTGTCTCAGTGCTGGAGGCAACGATGTTGGCAGACGTAGGAGTGAGGACCTGATTAGCAGGTATAGGTCAGCAATAGAGATAATTAGGAAGAAGGGTGGGAAACCTGTCATATGTGGCATATTGCCAAGGAGAGGAGTTGGAAATGAATGGTTGTCCAGAGCAATTGGTGTCAATTGCTGGCTGGACAAATACTGTAAGGAAAATGCGGTAACATTCATTGACAACTGGGACCTCTTCTATGGCAGAAATGACATGTATGCCAGGGATGGGGTTCACTTGTCTAGGTGTGGGGTGGGAGCACTGGCCAACGCAGTGGAGGGAGCTGTTAGGTCTTTAAACTAGGAATAGTTAGTGGTATGGGTTTTGGCGGGAAAACTGTGAAGTCGCAGGGTAGTAACATGAGTACTAGGAGAACTAATAATAGGCAAAATGAGGAGGATATTGGAAAGCCAGTGGCACAAATTGACAATGACAGTAATAGGTTTAGTGGAATAACAGAAAGGAGCAGGAAGGGTAAAGAGATAGGAGGGTCATTAAATATTTATTACACAAATAGTCGCAGTGCTAGAAATAAGATGGACGAGTTGAGACTAGTTGCTAGTGCAGGTAACATAGATGTATTTGCCATTACTGAGACGTGGTTTAATTCAAAAAGTCGGGACATGCCTGCAGAATGTCACATTCAGGGTTTTAAATTGTTCCAAGTAGATAGAAGTATCGGGAAGGGGGGGTGGGGTGGCATTGTATGTCCGAGATCGCTTGAACTGTTGCATAAAAACGGGTATTAAGTCTGAAGTAACACATACAGAGTCTGTTTGGATAGAATTTTCAGAGGGACATGAAAAATTAATTTTAGGTGTGATATACCGTCCCCCAAATTTAGATAGGGACCAGGGGAGACTACTATGGGAGGAAATTGTTAGGGCCACAAGGCACGATAATGTAGTAATTCTAGGAGACTTTAACTTTAGTCATATTGATTGGAATTTCTTGACTGGGAATTTAGAATCATACGATTTCTTAGAAGTAGTTCAGGATTGTTTTTTGAAGCAGTTTGTGACAGAACCTACAAGGGGTAATAACCTGCTTGACTTAGTTCTGGCAAACAATGAATCCCTTGTTAATAATTTAGAAGTTTCAGAGGAACTGGGTGCTAGCGACCACAAATCAATTACATGTAGAATTGAATGGAAGTATGATAGTAGGGATAACTCAGTAACAGTCCCAGATTTTCGCTTAGCAGATTACGATGGGCTTAGAGAACACTTATCATCTGTTGACTGGGGTAACGAAGAGAGCTATCAATATGACAGTTTTCTGAACACTATACATGCTGCTCAAAGAACGTTTATCCCTTATAAGGAAATTAGATCAAATAGAAATGACCCAAAATGGATGAATAATAGGCTGAAATATCTACTAGGGCATAAGAAAGGAATTTATAGGCGTATCAAAAGAGGCGAGGGTCATCTTATGAATCAGTATATTGACATTAAGAGGGACATTAAAAAGGGGATAAGAAAAGCTAAAAGGGACAATGAAATTAAAGTTGCTAGGGATTCTAAAACTAACCCAAAAAGTTTTTTCCAGGTCTATAGAACAAAAGTCAGAGATAAGATAGGTCCCCTTAAAAATAACTATGGGCATCTTACTGACAAAGAGAATGAAATGTGCTCGATTTTAAATAATTATTTTCTCTCGGTTTTTACACAGGAAGACACTAATAATATTCCGGTAATTAATTTTTATAGTGGATCAGAAGAAGATAAATTATGTAACATCACAGTCACTAGTGAAATGGTTGTGAAGCAGATAGACAGACTGAAGCAAAATAAGTCACCGGGTCCTGATGAGGTTTTTTCAAGGGTTCTAAAGGAATGCAAAATGGAAGTCTGTGAACCATTAACTAATATTTTTAATTTATCTCTTCAAACAGGTGCAGTGTCTGATATGTGGAAGATGGCTAATGTAATTCCTATTTTTAAAACAGGGGACAAGTCGTTACCGTCAAATTACCGCCCAATAAGCCTGACCTCAATTGTAGGCAAATTACTAGAGTCAATTATAGCTGAGATTATAAGAAGCCATCTCGATAAGCATAGCTTGATTAATGATACTCAGCATGGATTCACAAGAGGCCGGTCTTGTCTAACTAATTTATTAACTTTCTTCAGTAAAGCTTTTGAGGCTGTTGACCACGATAAAGAATTTGATATTATTTACTTAGATTTTAGTAAGGCATTTGATAGAGTTCCGCACCAAAGACTGTTGAAGAAAGTAGCAGCTCATGGCATTGGGGGAAGGGTGCTCTCGTGGATCGAATCATGGCTCACAGACAGGAAGCAAAGAGTGTCCATAAATGGGGTTATATCCGAGTGGGGATCAGTAACAAGTGGCGTTCCACAGGGATCAGTCTTGGGCCCGTTGTTGTTTATAATATATATCAATGATCTTGATGAAGGAATTACTAGTGATATGAGCAAATTCGCCGATGACACGAAGATAGGTAGGATAATTGATTCAAACGTAGATGTTAGGGAACTTCAGGAGGATTTAGACAAACTCTACTCTTGGTCAGAAAAGTGGCAGATGCAGTTCAATGTAGATAAATGCAAGGTTCTGAAGCTCGGGAGTGTCCATAACCCTAGTACTTATAAGTTAAATAATGTAGAACTTAGCCATACAGATTGCGAAAAGGACTTGGGGGTTATTGTAAGCAGCAACCTTAAACCAGGACAGCAATGCCTAAGCGTACGTAATAAGGCAAATAGATTACTGGGATTTATATCAAGAAGTGTAAGCAACAGAAGTCCAGAGGTCATACTGCAGCTTTATACATCATTAGTAAGGCCTCACCTAGATTATGCAGCTCAGTTCTGGTCTCCATATTACAGAATGGACATAAATTCGTTAGAAAACATTCAGCGTAGGATGACTAAATTAATACATAGCATTAGAAATCTTCCTTATGAAGAAAGATTGAAGACTCTTAAGTTACATTCACTTGTTAGACGAAGAATGAGGGGAGACCTGATCGAAGTGTATAAGTGGAAGATAGGTATTAATAAAGGGGATATTAACAAGGTCTTGAGGATATCTCTCCAAGAGAGAACCCGCAGTAATGGATTTAAATTAGATAAGTTCAGATTTAGAAAGGACATAGGAAAGTATTGGTTTGGAAATAGGGTAGTTGATGAGTGGAACAGTCTACCTAGTTGGGTTATTGAGGCTGGGACTTTGGGTAGTTTCAAATTTAGGTTGGATAAATACATGAGTGGGAAGGGTTGGATTTGAGTGGGACTTGCACATCGGAGCTTATTTCTTGGGTAGCATTGAAAATTGGGTTGGTCAAATGTTTGTTAGTGGGATGAATTGTAAAGGACCTGCCTAGTATGGGCCAACAGGCCTCCTGCAGTGTTCCTCCTTTCTTATGTTCTTATGTTCTTATGTTAGAAGCTGGAAAAAAAGGCAAAGGTTCGCGACAAAATTAGGAGACACTATAGGAACTAAATCTGACGGCACTAAAGGGCAGAAGGACTAGAAGTGACTTGATTACAACGTACAAAATACTCAAAAGAATTAACAGTGTGGGCAGGAAGTCTGAAAGGCGGGTCTAAAGTGGATGACATCACTACTGGAAGTCACAGTGATGCTAGGAAATACTTCTTTAGCCTTAGAGGAGTCAGGAAGTAGGAAAAGGAAGTATACAAAACCTAGGGAAGGGTATACATAAAATATAATGAAGATGTACAGTAAACACCGTATCTAATGGGGCACAATTGTAAGCCAATATAACGAACTCATAAACGTATGAAAAAAAATATGCTAACATTAGTCTTGTCTATAATGCACATTACATTACTAGTTTTGTCTTCAATATATATTACAATAATAGTCTTCTCTTTAATATACATTATTAGTCTTCTCTTTAAAATGCATTATTTATCCTGTCTTCAAAAGACGTAAGAATATAAATCACGTCTTTCGCATAAACGATTCTCATTTTAATATTAGCAGTTACTTAAGAAAAAGTTATTTTTGAGCAAATAAAATCTCATTTTAACAAATCGCCAGTATGGCGAAACATCACCTTGGTGCCTGTGTTGGACAGCGTACTGCTAGCACCAACAATCTGATTGGCCAGGCTATTTGCAGGAGGCCTGATCTGGGACCGAGGCGTAGGAGCAGTGACTTCAGGAAGCGACTACATGTAGCAGGTTACGGGCAGCAGATTACTACCTGTAACCTGTTATAGGTTTTACTACAGGTTTTGTAGGAACCTGTGTGTATGTACTCTAGGGAGGAAGGTGGCATCATAGCAGAAAACAGTGACATGATGGTAGGGGAAGGTGGCATCATAGCAGGAAACAGTGACATGATGGTAGGGGAAGGTGGCATCATAGCAGGAAACAGTGACATGATGGTAGGGGAAGGTGGCATCATAGCAGGAAACAGTGACATGATGGTAGGGGAAGGTGGCATCATAGCAGGAAACAGTGACATGATGGTAGGGGAAGGTGGCATCATAACAGGAAACAGTGACATGATGGTAGGGGAAGGTGGCATCATAACAGGAAACAGTGACATGATGGTAGGGGAAGGTGGCATCATAGCAGGAAACAGTGACATGATTGTCGGTGTCGGGGGCATCATACCAGGAAACAGTGACATGATGGTAGGGGAAGGTGGCATCATAGCAGGAAACAGTGACATGATGGTAGGGGAAGGTGGCATCATAGCAGGAAACAGTGACATGATGGTAGGGAAAGGTGGCATCATAGCAGGAAACAGTGACATGATGGTAGGGGAAGGTGGCATAATAGCAGGAAACAGTGGCATGATGGTAGGGGAAGGTGGCATCATAGCAGGGAGAAGGCGGCACCATGGCAGGGAGAAGGCGGCACCATGGCAGGGAGAAGGCGGCACCATGGCAGGAGAAGGCGGCGCCATGGCAGGGAGAAGGCGGCACCATGGCAGGAGAAGGCGGCGCCATGGCAGGGAGAAGGCAGCACCACGGTAAGGAGAAGGCAGTACCAAGGCAAGGAAAAGGCAGCGCCATGGCAAGAAGGCAGCACCATGGCAAGGAGAAGGCAGCACCATGGCAAGGAGAAGGCAGCACCATGGCAGGGAAAAGGCAGCACCATGGCAGGGAGAAGGCAGCACCATGGCAGGGAGAAGGCAGCACCATGGCAGGGAGAAGGCAGCACCATGGCAGGGAGAAGGCAGCACCATGGCAGGGAGAAGGCGGCACCATGGCAGGGAGAAGGCAGCACCACGGTAAGGAGAAGGCAGTACCATGGCAAGGAAAAGGCAGCGCCATGGCAAGAAGGCAGCACCATGGCAGGGAGAAGGCAGCACCATGGCAAGGAGAAGGCAGCACCATGGCAGGGAGAAGGCAGCACCATGGCAGGGAGAAGGCAGCACCATGGCAGGGAGAAGGCAGCACCATGGCAGGGAGAAGGCAGCACCATGGCAGGGAGAAGGCAGCACCATGGCAGGGAGAAGGCAGCACCATGGCAGGGAGAAGGCAGCACCATGGCAGGGAGAAGGCAGCACCACGGCAAGGAGAAGGCAGCACCATGGCAGGGAAAAGGCAGCACCATGGCAGGGAAAAGGCAGCACCATGGCAGGGAAAAGGCAGCACCATGGCAGGGAAAAGGCAGCACCATGGCAGGGAAAAGGTAGCGCAACAATTAAGTAACACTGTAGACTTCATCACCAAACTTTTCAACATAGAAAATTTCATTGATAACAAGTACTGTAAGTTTAAGTGTGACATGACACGGCAGAGAAAATGCATTGTTAACTCCTGACGATATCCAGTCCCGTCAATAATAATTTACGAAGTGTTCCCCCATCAGCCCGTGGAACAAGTGCTCGCTAGGCTGGCTTGCTTGCTTGCTTGCTTGCTTGCTCTCTCTCTCTCTCTCTCTCTCTCTCTCTCTCTCTCTCCCCTTCTCTCTCATAAATAAGAACAAGTACTTCATAATTTAGTTGTGCGAGGCTCCACACGACCATAATCGCACTGCGGGTCACGCAGACAGTGCTGCTTCTGCGGTGCCTCCCACTCTCTCCAAAGGTCGAGTTCTTTGTGAGCAGTTCCGATACCACCATCGCGCAAGGATGTCGGTGAAGAAGAAGCGAGTTTGCTCCCTATGAGGCAATATGATAATCAGGTGTTTAACTTGAGGAAAATGATTAAAGCAGCGTGTCTGGTACTGCCATTGGGGAGGAGCACACGTCACATCAGAGCCATGACTCGCCTTTGAGATCTGTACTAGTTGTGCCAACCAGTCGCTCCCTGCTCCCTCCGCTACTTTAGCGATCAACAACAACTTGTTTTATCAGAGACCTGGGTGTGATCAGTGGGCGGAGAATCGAGCCTGCACCACTCTCAGTTAAATAATCCACACGGGTTTAGCTCTTCATGCAGTACAACTCTCAGTGCTACTGATCTACTTAACATCATCTTATCATGATAGCCTTGATCACAGTAATTCTGTAATCTGTTTTGTTTTTATTTCGCTCCTGGAGAGCGAAACGTTGCCACAATAAAATGTCACATTAGTTCCACTTGTGTCCTTTTACTTAGTATATTGTCGGTAATTCTACCAATATTAATACACTAAGGAAATCTCAAACCAAACTACTACTGAACAGGTATGCTTATAGAGAACTCAAAAGAACACGACTAGTGCCAGTGTCTAGCTCTTGTGGCATCAGCAGTCGAGGAGTCAAGAAAACCCATAATAAAGAGTTGAAAATTTTTCGAAGAAATGAGAGCTCACTAGGCTGGGAAGCTTGCAGTTGGTGGTTTAGGCTAATCCCGATGAGTACGATAGGTGATTCGTCTGAGAAATCCTTGCAATAGGTATATGCCAGGCTATGCCTGGTTGCTAGCACAGTGGGGATGCAATTTACCCCGGTTAGAATGACTACGTTCCTAAAACAAATACAACTATTTTTCATTTTTTTGTCTCATGACTGCAGTTCCTAAATTCGTTTTATATACAACAAAATGAAAAGAAAAATAACTATATGGGTTACACGTATGCTAACTAGATAAGAAATGCATGCATCCTCAGCCAAGCTTGACCACAATGAGCTTAAGAGAACTGGAGAGCAGATAAACACACACGCACTGCGTCCACAAAGGCTCACACACACGCACTGCGTCCACAAGGGCTCACACACACGCACTGCGTCCACAAGGGCTCACACACACGCACTGCGTCCACAAGGGCTCACACACACGCACTGCGTCCACAAGGGCTCACACACACGACCTGATAAAGCTATTCACAGAACGAAACGTTATCCCAATGTAAGCTTGGTCTGCAAGTTGGGTCTTTGTTTTCATACTTGTCCGCAATACGCTGTTTTATCCACTTTGGGAGCCGGAATGTATTTTTTGCTGTTTAGGTCACTGCGTTAGTGGTCTAAGACATTATTACTCATTTCTCAAATATATTTTCTCATCGAGGCAAGAGAAAAAGAATATATCGATCTTAAACTTAAGCTGTGAGAGTCCCTCTTGTCAGTCGTCTTGTGTTCAACCCTCGCTAATGTGTTTGGCAGAAAATGTTGAGTGGTTTATGAGGGGGAGCGCTGGTTGCTCCCTCGTCACTCATGTGGGTGGACGCTGCCGACCACTGTGCCACGCCGCCACCCATCCACCTAGTACGCCCCACCCGTCCAGCCAACACGCCCCTTCTCATCCGCCTAGCATGTACACACCCATCCACCGAAAAACGCCCAATAAATAAACGAGGCCATGCTTCCGTGTGTGGGTGGGTGTACTCACCAAGTTGTATATGTGAGTCTACCCACCCGAGATAGGTAGAGTCAGGGCCAAGAGTGGCCCTGACTCTACCTACGTTCTTGGTCCTCTTGAGGTCTACCGGAAGTCTACCTGGAGGGTATTCCGGGGATCAGCACCCCCCCCGTGGTCCGGTCCATGACCAGGCCTTTCTGTGGATCAGGGCCTGATCAACGAGGTTGTTACATTTGGCCGCACGAAGTCCAACGTACGAACCACAGCCCGTCTGATCCGGTACTGACTTGAGCTATCTGTCCAGCTCCCTCTTGAAGACAACACACTTTTGAAACTATGTATGCTCGATTCAACCTATTCTTTATCACGCTCATTCCACTTCTAAGAGACTGAAGAAGTAGACAGAATATCGGCATGGCTCATTTTGATGTTTATCTGCTATTTTAACCTTTCTCCTCTCTCCCTTGCCTCTTTTCCTCGCGCACTATCCCTAACCGCTAGAGTTATTTTTTAGGGGACCTATCTTTTTTCTAACTTCTGTTCTATAAACCTGGAAAAAAACTTTCGGGTTAGTTTTAGAATCCTAGCAACTTTAATTTCATAGTCTCTTTTTGCTTTTTTTATCCCCTTTTTAACCTCCCTCTTAATGTGAATATATTGATTTATAAGATGACTCTCACCTCCCTTGATGCACCTATAAATTCCTTTCTTTTGCCCTAAAAGATGTTTGAGCCTATTATTCACCCATATCGGGTCATTTCTATACAATCTAATTTCTATATACGGAATAAATGTTCTTTGGGCAGCATGTATAGTGTTTAGATAACTGTCATACTGATAGCTTTCATTACCCCAGTCCACAGATGATAGGTGTTCTCTAAGCCCATTGTAAATTAAAGCGAAAATTTGAGAGTTATCCCTACTATCATACTTCCATTCAATGCTAAAGGTAATTTATTTGTGGTCGCTTGCGCCAAGTTGCTCTTTAATTCCTAAGATATTAACAAGGGTTTCTTTGTTTGCCAGAACCATGTCAAGTAGGTTATTTCCCCGTGTAGGTTCTGTCACAAACTGCTTTAAAAAACAATCCTGAACTACCTCTCTGAAGTCGTTAGACTCTAAATTCCCAGTCAAGGAATTCCAGTCAATCTGACTAGAGTTAATTAAAGTCCCCTAAAATTACTACATTATCGTGTATTGTGGCCTTAGCAATTTCCTCCCATAGTAGTCTTCCTTGGTCCCTATCCAAGTTTGGGGGACGGTATATCACACCTAAAATCCATTTTTCATGCCCCTCTGAAAATTCTATGCAGATTCTGTTTGTGCTATTTCAGACTCTATACCGGCTTTCATGCAACAGTTCAAGCTATCTCGGATACAGAGTGCCACCCCCACCCCCCTTCCCGATACTTCTGTCTACTGGAAACAATTTAAAACCCTGAATGTGACATTCAGCAGGCATGTCCCGATTTTTCCTATTAGACCACTTCTCAGTTATGACAAATACATCAATGTTACCCGCACTTGCAACTAAATGCAATTCGTCCATCTTATTCCTAGCACTACTACTATTAGTATAATATAAATTAAGAGACACTTTTTTTTCTCTTTTCCCTTGCTGCTCATTTCTGTTTTTAAACTATACCTTTTACTATTCTTGTCACCTACTACCACTGGCTTTCCAATATCCACCTCATTCTGCCTATTACTGGTTTCCCTAAAACTCACAATATTACCATACTCGGACTTCATTACTTTCCCCCAGAAACCCATACCATTAACTATTTCTAGTTCAAAACCCTAACAGCTCCCTTCACTGCAATGGCCAGTGCCCCCATCCCAGACCTAGATAAGTGAACCCCATCCCTGGCATACATATCATTTCTGCCAAAGAAGAGGTCCCAGTTGTCAATGAATGTTACTGTATTTTCCTTACGGTGTTTACTCAGCCATCAATTGACATCAATTGCCCTGGACAACCATTCTGTTTCAACTCTTTTCTTTGGCAAAATGCCACATATCATAGGGTTCCCTCCCTTCCTCATTATGTTTATTGTTGACCTATACCTGCTAATAAGGTCCTCACTCTTACGTCTGCCAACATCGTTGCCTCCAGCATTGAGACAGATACAAGGATTGCTCCCATTACCTCTCATGTCGTCCAGACTGCTAAAAATATCCCCCATCCCATCCCAAGGAAAACATACCCTCTGCCGCCTCTTGCTATCCCTAAGACAAAAAGTCTTATCCATAAATTTAACATGACTGTCCCCAACTAAAGCAATGTTCTTACCTCGACTGGCAGTGTGCATGACTTTCTCGACGGTCTTAGTAGAGATAATCTTCACTGGGATGTCTTGACTGTGTTGTTAACAATTATCCTTGTTGGAAGGTTCTTCATTGGAAGATCATGGATGGTCGATTGACATTCGCCTGATAACAAGGAAAGAAGAGCTGCTGGTTTTCACAGCAGTGTCCTGGACGTTCATCTTCAGCTTCGTCCCTTCAGTTCCGACTAGCATCCATTCGTTGGTCCGATCATCGGCGACATTGTTTGGGAATAATCCTTGCACATACCCATCAGTCCTTGAATTTCTCTTCTTGCTTTCGTTAATTCTGCCTTAAGCTGGAAATATAGCTGCTCGTAGTCGAGGGAAGCCATCAACACAATCCCAGGTAGCTAAGAACGGAGAGCATACTAGACAAGTCTTCACAGAGCAAAGTATAGGTCACCTGGTTTGTATGCATATATATATATATATATATATATATATATATATATATATATATATATATATATATATATATATATATATATATTATATATATATATATATATAATGCAAGAGGCGCGGAGTTAAAAGATAAAGAATCACACATAAAGTGGGAGTTGTCACAGTTGCTCTTTGCTGATGACACTGTGCTCTTGGGAGATTCTGAAGAGAAGTTGCAGAGATTGGTGGATGAATTTGGTAGGGTGTGCAAAAGAAGAAAATTAAAAGTGAATACAGGAAAGAGTAAGGTTATGAGGATAACATAAATATTAGGTGATGAAAGACTGGATATCAGATTGGAGGGAGAGAGTATGGAGGAGGTGAATGTATTCAGATATTTGGGAGTGGACGTGTCAGCGGATGGGTCTATGAAGGATGAGGTGAATCATAGAATTGATGAGAGGGAAAAGGGTGAGTGGTGCACTTAGGAGTCTGTGGAGACAAAGAACTTTGTCCTTGGAGGCAAAGAGGGGAATGTATGAGAGTATAGTTTTACCAACACTCTTATATGGGTGTGAAGCATGGGTGATGAATGTTGCAGCAAGGAGAAGGCTGGAGGCAGTGGAGATGTCATGTCTGAGGGCAATGTGTGGTATGAATATAATGCAGAGAATTCGTAGTTTGGAAGTTAGGAGGAGGTGCGGGATTACCAAAACTGTTGTCCAGAGGGCTGAGGAAGGGTTGTTGAGATGGTTCGGACATGTAGAGAGAATGGAGCGAAACAGAATGACTTCAAGAGTGTATCAGTCTGTAGTGGAAGGAAGGCGGGTAGGGGTCGGCCTAGGAAAGGTTGGAGGGAGGGGGTAAAGGAGGTTTTGTGTGCGAGGGGCTTGGACTTCCAGCAGGCGTGCGTGAGCATGTTTGATAGGAGTGAATGGAGACGAATGGTTTTTAATACTTGACGTGCTGTTGGAGTGCGAGCAAAGTAACATTTATGAAGGGGTTCAGGGAAACCGACAGGCCGGACTTGAGTCCTGGAGATGGGAAGTACAGTGCCTGCACTCTGAAGGAGGGGTGTTAATGTTGCAGTTTAAAAACTGTAGTGTAAAGCACCCTTCTGGCAAGACAGTGATGGAGTGAATGATGGTGAAAGTTTTTCTTTTTCGGGCCACCCTGCCTTGGTGGGAATCGGCCAGTGTGATAATAAAATAATAAAAAAATAAATAAATAAATAAAAAATATATATATATATATATATATATATATATATATATATATATATATATATATATATATATATATATGTTTCTTAAATAATGTCAGTTACTATTGCTATTACTATTATTCTATTGCTTTTTTAATCACTATTACTGAACGTATTTAATCTTGCTGGATTGAAATCGTTTTGCCTATAATTACAAAGCCATTGTTGAGTGTTATGTTTGAATGGTCAATATTTAAGTATTTGAGTCAAGACTGTCGAGACAGTTTATAATTTTTAACACGTGCATTAAATGGCTTCTCAATATCCGTCTTGCAAGACTGAATAAATAAAACATATATAATCGTGTTTCATAGTATTTGCTTCTTAGGATGTGTATCAATGTCGTGACTAGACGCTGGACACTCGCCATTGTGTCTTCATCCCTTCACAAATATGGTGCTAAAATTTGCTAGAATTTGATGGCATCGAAAAAACTTCCGTATAATATAGTATAGAATACCAACAAGATGATGGTAAGATACATGTGTGGTACTAACCTTGGTAATAAATACCGAGAATTTAGTTTAGAAAAACACGTAAGCAAACACTGGAAGATGTTCATTAGAAAACGTTTTGGTCCTGGGATCTTGATCATTTCTCACATACGCCTATATATACTGTCTTTTAACCGCTGTATGTTAGAAGTGATCAAGGTCCCAGGATCGAAACGTTTTCTAATGTGTGTTAGTGTTTGCTTACGTATTTTTCCAGATCAAAATACACGTACAACGCTAAGATATCTTTATTGCCTACAATAATATCTAGATAAAAACTAACAGTGCTGGATGGCACAAGTTGTGGCAATTATGTTAACAAATTATGTGTAAATCTTTTTATATAGACTACGTTTGGCTCTAAGTAGCGTTTTAATAATGAAGCGAAACGTCATCTACGAGTAAAGGTTTTCTCTAAACAAGGTGTCTTTTTGGCAAAACTAATAGTGAGTGAGAGGAACTTATCAGATCAGTGTTGCTATGATCTACCAATGACGCCGAAAATTATGTGTCAGAAACTGTGTTCATGACTGTAAATTATTATTACATTAGCTTTCATAAGCAATATTGTATTTTATACAGTGATCTGTAATTTTGTTTTTGTTTGCCAAAACTAACATTCACTTGTTATCAGACCAAATTAATTTGTCTAAGTCGGCTTGCAGGCTTTGATGTTCATGTTCTGCAACGTTGTTCATTATTGTTTTTTTTGCCAGTGGCGACCGAAGCAACGAAGAACATGATGCACAGTACATATAGCAGAGGTACCATGTATCCTGTGTATCATTGAGGGAACAAGGTCCTAGAACTGAAGCAATTCTTATAATAATGTCTTAAGTGTTCCCACATCGATCATTTTCCTCAACCTGTCGGTATAATCTACCTAACAGTTAACAGACTTTACCAAAACTGGGTATTCAAGCAGTGTGTAGCTATTCAATTCTCTATGATAATTATATGTTGGGAAAAAACTCTAGCTGTGTTTTTCCTTTCATATTCCATCACACAGGATTGGTTTCTAGCATCAAATGATACAATACGCCAGCCTGAGCCGGAAGGCGGTATGAATGACGAGAAAGGAAATGTGGGTCCTCGGACAAATTTAGGTGAGAAATTCTGCTTCAATACCAGATCACATCTTGAGAATAATGTGTTTTTCCCCACTACTATAAAACTTGTATAATACAGCTTAAAACTTCTTGATGTGACTCCATCAGGCTACAACCAACGACGGAAAGGTCGGGACGTATTGACGGGAAACGACGCAGTCTTAAGCAACATGATATCATCCATCAAGAGGCAGCAAGAACCATGATTAGCTTCCTGTGTACCATGAATCTCAGCCTAGAAGCAAACGGTAAGTTACTTTCTCAGAACGTAAAGAAAAGGGCATTTTTTTATATATTAACAAGACATAGCTTTGATAGAATGAGCTGGGATATTATTGACAAGTGCGAATATAATGACAGGCTGCAGGACAAACTTTTGTTGGGATAACGTATCATTCTGTTTAAAGCTTTATCAAGCTCCTAATATCAGAGAAGGAATATTAGCATATCTCCTCTCACCTGTTTCCTTAAGACATTATCTTGGGATACGTAATATGCTATCGAGAATTACAAAAACACAAAATCTAAAGATTACATCAATATTTTAATTACTTAGCAAATCTCTCTCTCTCTCTCTTTATATATATATATATATATATATATATATATATATATATATATATATATATATATATTTATTATATGTCGTGCAGAAAAGGTAAAACTTGTGATTTTTGGCTTAAATAGCAACGCTCTTTTTGCCGAATAAGGCAAGCGAAAATTTGTGTATTGCTGTCAACTTATCTAAAATATATTTAGTTGGATTAGTCTAAATTAAACTGAGCTTGTTATAATAAGGTTAGGTAAGTTTTCAAAGGTTCTTTTGGTACAAAATTATTAATTTTTAGATTAACATAAATGAACAAATTTTTAGAAAGGACTTAATTTTAAACGAGCTCTTGCTAACTGACCAGTTTTACCCATCGGCATTATATATTATATATATATATATATATATATATATATATATATATATATATATATATATATATATATATATATATATATATATATATATAAATATATATATATATTTTATATATATATTTATATATATATATATATATATATATATATATATATATATATATATATTTTATAATGCTTAATGCTACACACGCACGAACATAAGTTACGCTTGATTAATAATATGAATTAACACAATTTTATCCAAAATGTTAGACGTCAAAAAAAAATAAAATTGTCGATATATTTATGTGTTTCACAAGAGTTTAACATCGTTAATGTTGGCATCCTTCTACAAAAACCTGAATAACTTAATGATAGGCTGAAATCAGTAAAATACTTTAAATTGCAAAGTTCCAGACGTAAGCAGTTAATTATCTTTTTAAATGCTCTTAAACTGTTAAAAGAATTGATACAGGATTTTCAAGATTTATGTTTTATCTCTGACTTTAGCGAACTCAGACACATAAACAGAGAAAATCTTTTTTTCAAAACGACGTTTCTATCGGTGAGAATTTCTTTAAGCAAGTTGATTAAGCTCTCACCAGGAGAAACGTTTTAATAAAGGCTTGCTCTAAATGTCTGCGGTTTAGAACGTGTTGGCTGACAGACTGTCTTGTTAACTTTGAGAGAGCTGATAGATTTGCTGTCACTACTACAACTTCCTTCGGCTCTTCCACATTCTACATTATACTACACAAGTAACGGTATTAGGTTTGTGACACAGCTTAAAATATTTAATAAATCGATCCCGTGAGTACGGACGAGTACTGATGTGATTTACAATATTGGTTATGTACATTTCTCACATCTTAGCGATCATTTCTTTACACAACCATAAACGATGAGAATAATGCTCCTCTCACACTCATGGAAGCTGAAACATCTCTCTTATAGATGTGAAAGATTATTTTCTTAATATTCAAGAAAAGGCTGTTCATTTTTTTTTTTCAACAACGTGCTACGCGAAGTACAAGAGTGCGAGGAATCCAAGGCCTATGTCTAGGCTTACTTGTAATACCTTGGATGACTTTTAAAATTATGAAGACTTCATGTTCCTTTTCGTCTTCATAAACGTAGAATTATTCTCATGGTTCAAACAGCATTAGTATTAGCAATAGCAGTGGTGTCGGTAGTAGATATACCGGTAAACTTGCGATAATAAGAACTCGAGTAGTAGCAATAGATGGAATAATTGTATTGGGTAGGCAGTAACGGTAGTGATGACGTTCGTCAAGTGTGATAGTAACTGCAGAAGTAACGATAGATGAACTTAACTAGGTTAGGTAACATTCGTCAGGAAACAGGACAAATGCTCCCTGACGCGGGTCTTAGTAGTACAAAGACCCGCCACTGAAGCTTGAGGTCGTAGGATCGGGGTCTCCCAAAGGCTTTTCGGTCCACCCATTTAAAAATTGAAGATAACATCATTTGATGTTGATTTGGATTGAGTGACTGTTGAGCAACATCATCAGATCAAAGGTACTATAGGGGTAAGTTGATAAAGAGACAAGTGCAATGACGAAGATTTCTATATTCTAGTCAGTGGAAGTAGTGAAAACATGCCACTGTTGAGGACATATTCACATGTGGAAGTACGCCATGCCCATAAGGTGAACCACGAATTTAGCAATGGAGTAGCAGAGGATACTGTTAGTACCAAGATTCCATGGTGCTACTGGGTCACCTATTGGGCCCCAACCACATGTGACATTATCTTCAACTTCTGCAACTTGCCACTTTCTCCAGTGGTTCCGATATAAAGTTTTCATACCTCTGTATTAGACTGATAAAGCCTGCTGTGAAGGCGAAACTTCTCTCAAAGATAACCAGGTGTCGCTCATGTGTCTTAGCATCTTGTCGTCATTATACATTTGATCTATGATACTTGACTGATACGGCAATACTACGGAATCTTAGTACAGAGAATAATTTCTATAGTTCCATTGCTAAATCTTCATGTGCGTTACTTACTTCCAGTTGCGGTTCCACTCACATGTGACCACGTTTTCAACTCCGACAATTCTCTACATCTCCATTTCAAAATTTCTGGTACAATTTACATGCCTGTCCTACTTCCACTAGTGGGCCCCGCCAACATGTGACCAAAGCTTTAACTGCTGCATCTCACTTCTTCCGCTGACTCTACTATAAAAGTCTCTATGTTCATACCTCTGCATGACACTGATAAGGCCTGGTAGGTAGACGAAACATCTGTCAGCAAATATACCCAGCTCCTCCTCAAGCGTCTTAGTAGTGAGACAAAAAGAAACCCTGAAAACTAGCGAATACTTTCATGGTACTGACAGACGATCTGCCACAACATTACATGACTGAAGAATGAACTGGAGGAGATAATTGAAGATAAGAGAATCCATTAGGCACACTTGATGAACAGTTGGGGCTCAATTAGCGTGCAGCATGCAGCTAAAACAGTATCCTGGAGGGGCTGGACTTGACAATCACTTCACCATCTTAATTCTGTTAAATATATTTAATACGACGTCTGGGGCAACACGTCGACAAGCAAGTATAAGTGTATACAAGGAAGCGCCCGCCTTTGTTTTTCAAGTTTCACTCGGGATTTATTTTTATAAAGTCTACAAACTTGAAAAAATCTGTACGATACATTTAATACACAAACATGGCCAGAAAAAACATATTAATCTTTATAAATACGAGTTCATTACGTCTGGTCACTTATGCCTCTGGAATACATGGTTAGTACAAAATCTCGAAGATGTTATATCTGAACATTAAGTGTACCGAGTGGAGAACACAATGCTAGTCTCTATCTTACTGTCTGACCACTGTATGTACTTGTTGTTGCAACCGGAAAAAGGTCTCCAAGAACCATGGAAACCCAGACGACCTTCTCCAAGATCCATGGAAATCCAGACGACCTTCTCCAAGATTCATGGAAACCCAGACGACCTTCTCCAAGACCCATGGAAACCCAGACGACCTTCTCCAAGACCCATGGAAACCCAGACGACCTTCTCCAAGATCCATGGAAACCCAGACGACCTTCTCCGAAATTCGTGGAAACCCAGACGACCTTCTCCAAAATTCGTGGAAACCCAGACGGTCGTCTGTAGGATCCACCGGAACCCAGATAGTCTTCTCCAAGTTCCGTAGAAACAGAGATGGCTTTGTTTATATGGGCTGAACAAATTACGTGACCATAACTTTGCTGACCTGAAGCGGCCGCCGCTGCTATCCTGCTCACCTGACAGCCGCCGCTGCTATTCTGCTCACCTGACAGCCGTCACTGCTATCCTGCTCACCTGACAGCCGCCACTGCTATCCTGCTCACCTGACAGCCGCCACTGCTATCCTGCTCACCTGACAGCCGCCACTGCTATCCTGCTCACCTGACAGCGCCACTGCTATCCTGCTCACCTGATAGCCACCACTATCTTGCTCACCTGACAGCCGCCGGCTGAGCACGTCTTGCAGCCACGTAGTCGGTAAAAACCTCGACGCTAAGTCGCCAGTTAACGCAGCTAATTACCAGCTAACTCTGTTGGTATTCAGGCAAAACTCTCGCCGATGCGACGTAGATTTTGCTAGCGGTGTTGCGGTAACTACACCTCCATGGGTATAATTATGCCGGTGTGCACTTGGTCGTTCTATCGTGCTCATCTCCTGAAACACATTCATGGGTTCATTTCTCTGACTGTTATAGTGTCTGACAAAGTATATAATGCTAGAGTAAGGACTCGGGCCGTAATTTGCACTTCAAGAAATTTCGATTGCTTAATTTGGTCAATTACCTGCCGGGAGAAAAACCAAGATTATTCAGCAAGGGAATTAGTCTCATCATGATTTAATCACACTCGCGCTTGTCTGTTTACTTTCAAATGCTACAACATTTTTAAGTAACAAACAGAGCTATTAAAATTACTACATCAGCTACTAGTTTAATTTGAAACACAAAGTGGAGGCTGGAAATAAAATTCGCTTTATCATGGACGGGATTCATGAGAGGGTAATATCCCAGGCGCTGAACGATACCTTCTCGTGATATCGCTTTACCTTAATGAACTCTCCCCCAACCTGATCTAGCCTCAGGGGTCACACAATTGCTGCCGCTGCCTCTGTTGATACGACGCCAGACGATAACTGTTCATTTGCACCCTGGGATACACACACACACACACACACACACACACACACACACACACACACACACACACACATACACACATACATACACACAGAAATATATATATATATATATATATATATATATATATATATATATATATATATATATGTCGTGCCGAATATGTAAAATTGGTCAATTAGCAAGAACTCATTTAAAATTAAGTCCTTTCTAAATTTTTCTCTTATACGTTTAAAGATATATTTTTTTCATTAATGTTAGTGTAAAAATTTTTAATTTTGCATCAAAAGAATCTTAGAAAACTTACCTAACCTTATTATAACAAGATTAATTTATTTTAGCCTAACCCAACTAAATATATTTTAGATTTGTTTACAATAATTTAATACTAAACAAACACAGTGAAATATATTTATTTCCTTAGATTCAGAATGATTTTGGCGAAATTATTGCATACACAAATTTTCACTTGTCCTATTTGGCAAGATGAACGTTGCTATTTAAGCCAAGATCGCAAGTTCTGCCTATTCGGCACGACATATATATATATATATATATATGTCGTGCCGAATAGGCAGAACTTGCTATCTTGGCTTAAATAGCAACGCTTAAGTTGCCATATAGGACAAGTGAAAATTTGTGTATGCAATAATTTCGTCAAAATCATTCTGAACCTTACGAAAAAAAATATATTTCACTGTGTTTGTTTAGTATTAAATTACTGTAATCAAATCTAAAATATATTTAGTTGGGTTAGGCTAAAATAAATTATTCTTGTTATAATAAGGTTAGGTAAGTTTTCTAAGTTCCTTTTGGTGCAAAATTATAAATTTTCAAATCAACATTAATGAAAAAATATATCTTTAAACGTATAAGAGAAAATTTTAGAAAGGACTTAATTTCAAATGAGTTCTTGCTAATTGACCAGTTTTACATATTCGGCACGATATATATATATATATATATATATATATATATATATATATATATATATATATATATATATATATATATATATATATATATGTCGTGACGAATAGGTAAAACTTGGAAATTTGGCCTAAATAGCAACGCTTTTTTTGGCCGAATTAGGCAAGCGAAAATTTGTGTATGCAGTAATTTCGAAAAAATCATTCTGAACCTAACGAGAAAATGTTTCTTGTGTTTGTTTATTATTCAATGATTGAAAACTTATCTATAATATACTTAGCTGGATTAGGCTAAATTAAATTGCGCTTGTTATAATAAGGTTAGGTAAGTTTTCTAAGGTTCTTTTGGTACAAAATTATTAATTTTTTACATTAACATAAAAAATACATCTTTAAACGTATAAGATAAAATTTTAGAAAGGACTTAGTTTTAAATGAGTTCTTGCTAACTGACCAGTTTTATCTATTCGGCACGACACACACACACACACACACTATATATATATATATATATATATATATATATATATATATATATATATATATATATATACATCAACAACGTGCAATGGTTTTAACATCATTTTATTTATTGAACACTAACTAAAATACATTGGGTGAGTGTGCTATAATTATGATCTGGTGAGCTACAGGTTAATAACTAGAAGATCTAAGAGCCGCTACTTCTCTTATATATTCTATAACATCTTCACCATGATAGATTTTGGCAACAGTATATTAAACTTGTTATTACCGCGGCGCAAGTAACGTCACTCCGCATTGTTATCGATAATGAAGCGATCACTGTCGGCATGTGAAGCATGATAACTTGAGGGGGAGGTAAGCCCACAAGGGCATCTGGAGTATGGCAACATGAGGGGGGTAAACCCACAAGAGCATTCGGGAGTATGACAGTATGAAGGGGGGTAGATAAGGGTATACAGGGTATGACATCAAGAAAGGGGAACTACAGTCATAAGTGCATTAAGTTAGGTTAGGTAAGGTTTGTCAGGAAACAGGACAAGTGTTTCCTGACGCGGGTCTTAGTCAGATGATGACCCGCCTTTGGAGCTTTGGTCATCTGACCGAGGCCTTCCGCTGGCTTACTGGTCATTTATAACCAATTATGACTTATTATAAGTGCATTAACGGACCCCAGTGGAAATAAGTCACTCTGACTTTTTTGGGTTATCCTAGGTTCTCTACATATGTGCTGCTATGTATGATAATCTATATAATTGTATTTGTGTATACCTGTATAAACTTACATGAAGAGCTTGGCAGCACATTAAATCATTCTTGTGTTTCTACTGTCACGAAGTAATTTACAACGGGGAGTAATAAATTTACAACGGGGAGTAACAAATATACAACGGGGAGTAACAAATTTACGACGGGAGTAACAAATTTACAACGGGGAGTAAGTAATTTACGAGGGAAAGTTACTAATTTACATGAAGAAGTAGTTAATTTACAACAGGAAATATCTTAAGTAAACTAACTTCAACTGAAGAGTCAGTGAACACGCATTAAAACTATTCCCATTAATAATGGAAAGCATCCAAGCTATTGCAAAAATAATAAGCTAGTTTTTACTTATTTCGAGGCCACGTTTAGATTTAGATTCAGAAGATAGTTGGTAAAGAGCTTTATCAAGCCTAACGCTTTACCCAAAGCGAAACTTCTGTGTTGAAGCTTTACCCTGGAGCTGATTTCCTGTCTGACGTGTCGGCAGTACCGGCCCTCCTATACTACATGTCTGTAGGTAAAACATGTATGCACCGAGGCATTTATTAAAGAAACGTTTCGCCACGAGTGGCTTCTCGAATCCTGAAGAAACGTTTTGATCAGTGCATACTCACCTGTTGCCTAAAACTTGTCGGTATCACCATACCAGTTCCAACACATCTGTTGATGTTAATTATAATCATAACTAAGCATGATGTCGAGAGTCTTACCAAGAATAATACGTCCGCAGAATTTCACTGACTCTTGCTGGGTTTTAAGTACTGAATGTACACAAACTGGCTATGATTGGCTTATAATTATAATCTTAAATAACAAAAGCTTCTATTGTGGTATTCGTAAGTTTATGTCCGAAAAAAACAATTCTCTCTGATGAAGCAGAAGAGGAAACTAGCACATACACTCTTGGATAAGACTTAGATACATGTTGTTAAAAGTCTTGCTGGTGGGTGATTAATTGGTTCAGTCAACTTGCTTTTCTCCTTGCTTCTTTCTCTTGCTCTATTATAAAAGAAAAAAGCATTAGTTTTTAAAATGGTGGACTGGTAAGTCAGTGGATGACCTAAAACTCCAACGGCGGGTCATTATCTAAAACCCGCGTCAGGAAACACTTGTCCTGTTACCTGACAAACCTTACCTAACCTAACCTCCATTATTATATTCGGTGGGGAAGGGTTAAGTCCGTAGGTAATCACGTTTAATCCAAGGAAGAAGATCCTTCCAATTTCTTGGATCAAGAGCCCATTCCACGCCTTAAAGGGGTCTCTTGTTCCGTTTCCTCCCACATTTTCACTCGCATAATTTTTTTACTACAAGTGTTGAGTCGCTATACTTCTAAACTCAAGAAATCGTAATAACATGATTGAAAACAAATCATGGAACGGGTGGGGCTTGAACCCATGGCAAGGGAGTCCTAAAATTCACAGGCCAGTGCATTAACCACTCGGCCACCTAGTTCTAAGACTCATCCAACTATACTTCTAAATATCGCATCTAGCAAATAGGAAACGTCATAGCATATTGTCTAGAGCCGTACAGCGGACACCGCTTACACTGCTAGTATCATAAAACTAGATAACACCTTATCTTGGCATCCACGTATATTGACTTGCCAAAATATGCTTCTTAAAATACTATGCTGCATTATCTTTTTGGCATTCATGAACCATGCTCTCAGTAATTAATCTTTCCTGAAGGTCATGTCCGATCTTAGAGTAGATTATTGCTTTCACATTACCAGGAGGTCAAAGATAACTTAGAACAAAGCTATACACTTCTTGAATACTAAACTCTTTCAACTTACAGGTCTGGAAAATAAATGGCGAATTCCTGGACAGTTCGCAAACTCTGATAACCAAATAGTTTACTAGAAAGAAATTGCCTCACTGGACTATGGAAAGATGGTGTAATGTTTGTCGGGAAACAGGACAAGTGTTTCCTGACGCCGGTTTTTGTCTTACGATGATCCGCAGCTGGAGTTTTTGGTCATCTGACCGAGGACTTCCACTGGCTTACCAGTCCACCCCTTTAAAAACCATGGTTATGATTATAGCCATTAATAAATATTATTGGACTATGGGGGGATGGGGACCTTCTTGTCATATCAAATCCCATTTCAAGACACGCATGGATGACAGGCTCGTTTGCCTAAATAAGAAAAAATCTAAATTCACTGACAAACGTTAGCGAGACTAGATAAATTTAGTAAGGCTATAATCCGTTGTCTGAGTTACCAACATTCACCTCACAGCTTCCCTTCTGTGTATGAGGCTCAGTATTGTTAGCTATCAATAATTCATTCAGAAACTTGTGCTTTAAGTAACGTCAAAACTTTGGCCACATGGGAAATTTATTTGACATTTAATCTGAAAATGGGTGACACGGTGTCGAGAACCACTGACCATGCCACCACGTACAGTGACCCGGTGTCGAAAACCACTATGCCACTACGTACAGTGACCCAGTGTCGAGAACCACTATGCCACCACGTACAGTGACCCCAGTGTCGAGAACCGCTAACTATGCCACCACGTACAGCGACCCAGTGTCGAGAACCACTATGCCACCACGTACAGCGACCCAGTGTCGAGAACCACTAACTATGCCACCACGTACAGCGACCCAGTGTCGAGAACCACTAACTATGCCACCACGTACAGCGACCCAGTGTCGAGAACCACTAACTATGCCACCACGTACAGCGACCCAGTGTCGAGAACCACTAACTATGCCACCACGTACAGCGACCCAGTGTCGAGAACCACTAACTATGCCACCAAGTACAGTGACCCAGTGTCGAGAACCACTATGCTACAACGTACAGTGACCCAGTGTCGAGAACCACTAACTATGCCACCAAGTACAGCGACCCAGTGTCGAGAACCACTAACTATGCCACCACGTATAGTGACCCAGTGTCGAAAACCAATATGCCACTACGTACAGCGACCCAGTGTCGAGAACCACTAATTATGCCACCATGTACAGTGACCCAGTGTCGAGAACCACTAACTATGCCACCACGTACAGCGACCCAGTGTCGAGAACCACTAATTATGCCACCACGTACAGCGACCCAGTGTCGAGAACCACTAACTATGCCACCAAGTACGGTGACCCAGTGTCGAGAACCACTAACTATACCACCACATACAGCAACCTAGCGTCAGAAGAAACAAACCCGCCAACACGGTAAAGTAACCCAACATCAAGGAACACAAACTCTACGAGGAATGCCCTTCATTAACAACTACCATACGTGTGATGAATGGTTTGAAAAACTGACAAGTTGAAGATTGAGACACTTATGCAGCATATGGGAATCTTTATTCAGGAAACGTTTCGCCACACAGTGACTTCATCAGTCCAATACAAAGAGGAAGGCGTAAGGAGAGGAGGAGTATGAGGTAATCAGTCCCTCAGCCTGGAGTCGATGTGTTCAGTCCATCAATCTTGTAGAATGTACAGCATAGGGCCGTAGACGTGGCTTATATACTGTAGTGAGGTGACTTGAAGCAGACGGAGGCGGGATCATAGTGGTATCATCCACTAGTCGAAGTAGGTCTTTGTCCAAAGGTTGAACAAGCGTTGAAGAATTCTTGAATTGATGGACTGAACACATCGACTCCAGGCTGAGGGACTGATTACCTCATACTCCTCCTCTCCTTACGCCTTCCTCTTTGTATTGGACTGATGAAGCCACTGTGTGGCGAAACGTTTCCTGAATAAAGATTCCCACATGCTGCACAAGTGTCTCAATCTTCAACTTGTCGGTTTTTCAAACCATTCATCACAACTGTCAGACACTGCAGCATCATGGGATCTTCTTACAAAGAATTCTTCAACGCTTGTTCAACCTTTGGACGAAGACCTACTTCGACTAGTGGATGGTACCACTATGATCCCGCCTCCACCTGCTTCACGTCACCTCACTACAGTATATAAGCCACGTCTACGGCCCTATGCTGTACATTCTACAAGATTGATGGACTGAACACATCGACTCCAGGCTGAGGGACTGATTACCTCATACTCCTCCTCTCCTTACGCCTTCCTCTTTGTATTGGACTGATGAAGCCACTGTGTGGCGAAACGTTTCCTGAATAAAGATTCCCATATGCTGCATAAGTGTCTCAATCTTCAACTACCATACGTATAACATTTCACAGAACTATCAACTAAAAGACAAAAATTAAATGAATTTATGATCTGAAAGGCAGTCACGAACCCCTTTTACGATCTTTACGATGTATATAAATGTCGTGAAAGGAAGGAAGGTGACGACGGGGTGCTTAGAAATAACGTAAGAATGCGGGAACACTGGAGAAGGCCTACTGGCCCATACTAAGCAAGTTCTTCTCAAAACTAACCATTTCCACCCACCTATTTACCCGGTCTTTTTCCAAAGCTACCCAAGAATTTGCTTCAATACCTCAGGCATTAATCAAACCCAGTCCTTCCTGAAGATTATGTGATGACATAAGAATATCTGAAAGGAGGAACACTAAACCCATTTTTAAGTGAGAACAGTGCCAGGGAGGAACGTCATACCAGATGGGACGTCTTGTTGTAGAGAGAATGAGACAGAAAAGAGACTATCTGTGCAGAAAGTCAGCAGTGAGGTAGATTAAGAGATTGGAACTAGAGCCCAATTTTCTAATATTATTTTTTAAAGGGGTGGACCGGTAAGCCAGGTGAATGCCTCGGTCAGATGACCAAAAGCTCCAGTGACGGGTCATCATATGACTTAGACCCGCTTCAGGAAGCACTTGTCCTGATATTTAAGAAACATGTCTTAACATGCGTCAACCTGATAAATAAAACACGTGTCTTACTTATTAACTTGTCGGTATTGTATACCATTATCATAATAATCAACTTGTCTGCAAAACACTTGTCCTGTTTCCTGACGAATCTTACCTAACCATAGAGCGGTATACTTTAGAGGACTGTGGACTTTCTATCTTTAAGATTTAGCTTTCAACCATTGACATTCCTCCGTCCTCTGCTTCCTGGGAGTTATACGTGTTATTTCCAGTGCGGCATAAAATTATTCTCTTAGGGATAAAAGGCTCATATAACACTCAATTGAGTGGGACTCGCTAGTTAATAAGGTTGTCAAAGCTTATTCATTGGTTAGTATTGAAAAATGGGTTGAGAAAATATTATTGTTAGTGGGATTGGTTTTTGTGAAGGACCTACCTAGTGTGGGCCAGTAGACCTACTGCAGGTAAGACACATATGCAACAGTTAGGTATCTTTATTTCGTTTCGCCTACACAGTAGGCTTCTTCAGTCGAGTACAGAAAAGTTGATAGAAGCAGAAGATACTTGAAGACGATGTAATCAGTCCATCACCCTTAAAGTTTTGAGGTGGTCAGTCTCAGTCTAGAAGAGCATTGTTCCGTTGACTGAAACAATATGAAGTTGAAGTGACAGGATGGAGCCTATATACTTTATATACTGTTGCATATGTGTCTTACCTAACAATCTGTCGGTAGTTCATACTGCAGTTTCTCCTTCTTTATGTTCTTGAAAATCACCATTTTGTTAGTATCTTTGGAAACAACTCAGTGGTAAATCAAGTGGTTACACTTGGAGAAAATGAATCTCGGTAGCTACTAAGTGGTAAGGTTCCTCATACACATCTGATACTTATATAGGATCAGGGTCGGAAATATTTAAGTGGCCATTCAAGCAGTATTTAGCTCGTATTTGCTAGAACTGTAATTAATTCTAGTGAGAGTAACGAGGCATCACTTGTTCACCACCCTCCCCTCCGGGATGACTACCCCACTAGTACGGTAAAGTGACCCAGCATCAGGGTCACAAACCCTCTCACTGAATGCTTGTATTATTTACCGTTGTTTGTTATGCATATATTTTATTTTATTAACACATCGGCCTTCTCCCACCAAGGCAGGGTGGGCCGAAAAAGAAAAACTTTCATCATCATTCACTCCAGCACTGTCTTGCCAGAGGCGCACTTACACTACAATTATAAAACTGCAACATTAACACCCCTCCTTCAGGACTCAAGTCCGGCCTGTCGGTTTCTCTGACTCCTTTCATAAACATTACCCTGCTCACACTCCAACAGCACGTCAAGTCCTAAAAACCATTTGTCTCCATTCGCTCCTAACACCCTCACGCTTGCTTGCTAAAAGTCCAAGCCCCTAGAACTCAAAATCTCTTTTACCCCTCCCTTCAACCTCTCCTAGGCCAACCCCTACCCTCGCCTTCCCTCCACCACAGATTTATACACTCTCGAAGTCATTCTATTTTGTTCCACCCTCTCTACATGTCCAAACCAACTCAATAGCCCCTCCTCAGCCCTCTGGATAATGGTTGGGTAATCCTGCACCTCCTATTTTCCAAACTACGAATTCTCTGCATTATATTTACACCACACATTGCCCTCAGACATGACATCTCCACTGCCTCCAGCCTTCTCTTTGTTGCAACATTCATCACCCATGCTTCACACTCATATAAGAAAGTTGGTATAACTATACTGTCATACATTACCCTCTTTGCCATCATGGACAAAGTTCTTTGTCTCCACAGACTCCTCAGTGCACCACTCACATTTTTCCCCTCGTCAGTTCTATGATTCACCTCATCTTTAATAGACCCATCTGCTGACACGTCCACTCGTATCTGAATACATTCACCTCCTCCATACTCTCTCTCTCCAACCTAATATCCAATCTTTCGTTACTTATATTTTTTTATCACCTTACTCTTTCCTATATCCACTTTCAAGTTTCTTCTTTTACATATCCTACCAAACTCATCCACCAACCTCTGCAACTTCTCTTCAGAATCTTCCAGAAGCACAGTGTTATCAAAAAAAGAGCAACTGTGACAACTCCCACTTTGGGTTAGATTCTTTATCTTTTAACTCCACACCTCTTGCCAAGACCCTCGCATTCACTTCTCTCACAACACTATCCATAAATATATTGAACAACCACGATGACATCACACATCCTTGTTTAAGGCCTACTTTTACTGGGAAATAATTTCCTCTCCTACATACTCTAACCTGAGCCTCACTATCCTCGTAAAAACTTTTCACTGCTTTCAATAACCTACCTCCTATTCCATGCATTTGCAACATCTGCCACATTGCCCCTCTATCCACCCCGTCATAAGCCTTTTCCAAATCTATAAATGCCACAAAAACCTCTTTACCCTTATCTAAATACTGTTCACTTATATGTTTCACTTTAAACACTTGGTCTATATACCTCTACCTTTCCTAAAGCCTCCTTGTTCATCTGCTATCCTGATAAATTAGACACATGTGCAACTCTTGGGTATCTTAATACTTGGGAATTCTTCGCTTGCCTAACCCTTGGGCACGACCTACTTCCACATTGGGCAAATGTGACACCACCTATGACTGCTGCACCTCTCCTACCTACGGTTTATAAGCTGCTTCTCCGCTCATATGCCGTATTCTACTCAAGATTGATGGACTGACCACATCGACTCAAGGTTGAGGGACTGATTACCTCATTCTCCTATTCTTCAAGCTTCTCCTGTGTATGGACTGATGAAGCCACTGTGTGGCGAAACGTTTCCTTAATAAAGATACCCAAGAGTTGCACATATGTCTAATTTATCAACGTGTCGGTTCTGTGAACCATTCATCTACAAACACACTCGTTAATGGCTGACTAAGTTCCATCTTGCATTCCTTAAGTACCCTGGAAAACAACTCGTCGGGCCCCGGGGACTTATTTTGCTTCAGTTTGTCTATCTGTTTGATAACCATGTCCCCCGTGACAGTTATATTAGCCAATTTGAATTCGTCAGGAACTGAATAATTGTTAATTTCTGGAATCTAATTTATGTCTTCCTGTGTAAAAACTGACAAAAACTAGTCATTAAATATGAAACACATTTCCAGTTCGTTATCCGTCAGCTGTCCATTCCCAATTTTCAGAGGTCCTACTTTTTCCTTCACCTTCGTCCTATACACTTGAAAGAACCCCTTTGGATTGGTCTTTGATTCATTAGCAACTCTAATTTCATAGTCACGTTTAGCCTTTCTAATTAGCTTTTTTACTTCTCTTTTAAGCTGAACATATTGGTCAGTAAGGTTAACCTCTCCCCTTCTGATGCGCCTATAAATTCCCCTTTTCTCCCCTAATAGATGCTTTAGCATCTAATTTCTCTCTGGGGAACGTAAATATTCTGAGCACGGTGTACATTATTAAGAAAAAAATCATAAATGGAGATCCCTTCGTAATCATAAGTATGATCATCAATAAAATCATTAGCTAGATAACCCCAATCGATATTTGACAGGTGTTCCCTAAGTCTACTATAATCGGTAGACGAAAATCAAGGATTTTTACCGTATTATCATTATTCTTGTATTCCCAGTTAATGCTAAAAGTGATGGATTTGTGATCACATGCGCCAAGCTCTTCAGTGATGTCCAGATTATTTACGAGTGTTTCCTTATTTGACAAGATTAGGTCTAGCAAATTATTACCCTTGGTAGGCTGTTACACACTGCATCAGAAAACAGTCCTGAACTGTTTCCATAAAGTCACTGGACTCCAGATTACCGGTCAAAGAATTCCAGTCAATTCGACAAAAGTTAAAATCCCCTACTATCACTATGTTATTGTGTCTAGAAGCCCTAACAATTTCG